>NC_069506.1:146982434-147089934 GCF_027579735.1 Bombina bombina | reverse complement strand
CAGTGTGAAGTTTCTACAGTCTGTGTTGATATGGGGAGCCATATCATCTGCTGGTGTTGGTCCACTGTGCTTCATTAAGTCCAGGGTCAACGCAGCCGTCTATCAGAAGATTTTGGAGCACTTCATGCTTCCTTACACAGACGAGCTCTATGGGGATGCTGACTTCATTTTCCAGCAGGACTTGGCACCTGCCCACACTGCCAAAAGCACCAAAACCTAGTTCAATGACCATGGGATTACTGTGCTTGATTGGCCAGCAAACTCGCCTGACCTGAACCCCATAGATAATCTATGGGGCATTGCCAAGAGAAAGATGAGACACATCAGACCAAACAATGCAGAATAGCTGAAGGCCGCTATTGAAGCATCCTGGTCTTCCATAACATCTCAGCAGTGCCACAGGCTGATAAGTTTCCATGCCATATTGGAGGCAGTAATTGCTGCAAAAGGGGCCCAAACAAAGTACTGAGTACATACAGTATGCATGCTTATACTTTTCAGAGGTCCGATATTGTTTTATGTACAATCCTTTTTTATTGATTGCATGTAATATTCTAATTTTCTGAGATTGTGGATTTGGGGTTTTCATGAGCTATAAGCCATAATCATCACAATTATGACAAATCACAGCTTGAACTATCTTGTTTTGCATGCAACGAGTCTCATATATTAGTTTCACCTTTTAAGTTGCATTAGTGAAATAAATGAACTTTTGCACGAAATTCTAATTTTTCGAGTTTCACCTGTATAGCAGAAGGGGTGGGGGGCTGCTCCTTGCCGATTTCAAAAACATTGTAGATGCAGTTAACCCAGCAGCTAGCAGAGGGGACTGCAGTTTTAGCCTTTTTGGCAGCCATGGGGTTAACTGCATCTGCTATGTATTTGAGCCGTTTCTCAGAGAGCAGGAGATTGTGTGGGAGGTTCTATAATGATTACATACCCTAAGTTTCAGACGTCCCTAGGGGGAAATATAAGTAAATGGCTTTCCCTCTTCACTCTCCTGCATGGACTTTGCTTTAAGACTTCTATATATTGATTGGCTGCTATTGAGATCAAACAGAAAGTGAAAGAAAAACAGCCATTTTACAAATGTGTGCTAAAAGAAAACACTAGATGGAGCTGGTTTTCAAGAAATCACATACAAATCAATACAGTACAGCCACATCTGAAGATGTTTTTTAGCAAAAAATCTCAAACTCGTGTTTTTTTTGAATCACAGCAATTAATTGTGGTTTTAAATCGCATATGCTATTAATCGTGTATTGTTTTAAAATTGATCTAACACTTTTTTGTTAGATATGTTATTCTTATTCTGTCTTTGCACCAACTTGAGTTCACAAAACTCAAGTTTATCTCTGGCTTTAAAAGTTTCAGCCTCATTTCTAGCTTTTTATTAAGCCAGTATTCTATTTTGTTCCAGAACTGCAAAATTTTAGTGCAGGACCAGAAACAGTATTAAATCAGCAGCAGGGTTGCTACATTTGGAGCATTTACTTAGTATATTTAAATTCCATTTCAAATAAGAAAATTTTAAAGACGAAAGGTACACCATCCCAAATTAAAAAGGGAGATTAAAAGGGACAGTAGTCAAAATTAAACTCTCATGATTCAGTGCATGCAATTTAACAACTTTCCAATTTACTTTTATCACCAAATTTGCTTTGTTCTTTTGGTATTCTTTTTTGATAGCTAAACCTAGGTAGGCTCAAACCGATTTCTAAACTGTTGAAAAAAAACACTTCATCTCTGTGCATTTGGACAGTTTTTCAGAGTTAGACAGTGCTAGTTAATGTGTCATAGATAACATTGTGCTCACTCTTGTGAAGTTATTCAGGAGTCAGCACTGATTGGCTAAAATACAAGTGTCAAAAGTACTGAAATAAGGGGGCAGTCTGCTGAGGCTTAGATACAAGGTAATCACGGATGTATTGAATGTATTAAAGGGACAGTCAACACCCGACAACTTAGTCCCATACCTTAGGTCCACAAAAAAAGATACGCCTGCACCGCATCCCATGTTCAATACCACTAACGTTATATGTGTAATCGTCCAAAGCACGTAGTTTTATACTGTAGATATGGCCGCCAAAGTCCTCCCCCTCGATTGAATTCCATGCTCTTTCACAGTGACGCTGTTCCTTTGCTAAAGCGCATGATATGTTATGTCCGCTCGCAAGCAGAAATAGAAAGTGCAGCTGCAAATCACAGGGAACGAGTGTAAAGAATCCAAATGAGGATTGGATTTTGATTGGCGGATGCCTTTAAAATGAAACTTACTACATAACGGTGGGGGGAGTTTGGCAGCCATATCTACAGGAGAAAATCATGTGTGCTTTGGACGATTACACATATAACGTTAGAGGTATTGAACACGGGATGCGCATCTTTTGTGGATCTAAGATATGGGATTAAGTTGTGTCGGGTGTTGACTGTCCCTTTAATATCAGTGTTGGTTATGCAAAACCGGGGAATGGATAATAAAGGGATTAACTATATTTAATAAACATTTTCAATTAGACCATCCCCTTAAATTCAATATATTTCATGCACCTCCAATTATGGGTGCCACAATTTTGGAACATAAGCTTCATTAAAGGGACAGTCAAGTCCAAAAAAACTTTCATTTTTCAAATAGGGCATGTAATTTTAAACAACTTTCCAATTTACTTTTATCAACAATTTTGCTTTGTTCTCTTGGTATTCTAGTGGAAAGCAAACCTAGGGAGGCACATATGATAATTTATAAGCCCTTGAAGGCCTCCTATTTAATTTACTTTTCACAGCAGGGGAGAGCTAGCTCATGTAGGCCATATAGATAGCATTGTGATCACGCTCGTGGTTAGTGGCAGACACTGCACTAATTGGCTAAAATGCAAGTCAATAGATAATAACTAAAAGTCATGTGATTAGGGGCGGTCAGAAGATGCTTAGATACAAGTTAGTCACAGAAGTAAAAAGTGTATTAATATAACAGTGTTCGTTTTGCAAAACTGGGGAATGGGTAATAAAGGGATTATCTATCTTTTTAAACAACAAAAATTCTGGTGTTAACTGTCCCTTTAAAAGGTATCTGAAGGAGAGTTGCTCACATGTGCAAATACATCAGCACTGGAATGCAGTCAATTCTAGGTTTCAGCATGGTAACACCCATAACTAGAGGAAGGCAGGGAATAACCTCAGTAATAAGTTTATAATAAGTATTTAGAGCTTAATATCCCTTTAAGTGTTTTGGGATGTAGAGCATAAGCAAAAGGTGAACCGCTACAATGTCAAGTGAGCATTTCTAGTGTAAGTAGCTATCTGCTGGTTAACACACATAACTAGTGCGTGACATGAGACAGTGTCAAACACAATATTACAACTACTGACCTGGTCCTTCAATGCTAACTTGTACATCTGTTATATCCTCTTCATTGGGAATGATCTTTATTCCTTCTGGAGGGTCTGACGTAAGGGTAGACACCTCTTTATAGACCTGACGAATTATGTGTGGTGGCAAGTTCTCAACGTTTGAATTCTGTCAAGAAAATACAAGTTTTGATAATTCAGATACAGTACCTCAACTATTGCCCAAGCTATCTATATATGTTAGCAGGTGAAATTTATTTGCAACTTGAAACCATCAAGAAAATTAAAGGCAGTACTGTGTTTTCTGAAACAGACAAGTATGTGTACATAGAAGTACTAGAAGTAAAAGGTTATGAACGTGGGCTCTATCAAGCCCTGCATTTGTAGAGGTTGTAGAATCTGCCACAATAGTCAATCACAAATTATACTGATGTCAAAAATACATGGGATGAAGCAATCTGTCAGTTTTAGTTCACCATAAAAAATGAAGGTATACATACAAATAGAATTGGCAATGCAAAGAACAAAAGTTAAATCTCATCAAGTTGCATATACAATCTTTAAAATCCAGGAAAGCAGCTATGTGTTGCTTTTATTAAATATAAGTTTACTTATTACAATAAACTTATGTAGCTGGAATGATTGAACAAATCTGTCAACTAGCATCTTTTTTGAGCACCTTGATTAGCAATCTTCCTCAATGTCATGTGATAGTATATGACTAAAATGGTTTAATCTTACACGTTTTCAGCATGATCGCAGATTACTGGGAAAGTGACCCTTACTAAACAGGAAGTTCCATTACAGAACATAACACACAGAAATGGTTTAATACACCAATACACATTGTAAAGGTGCAAATTCCAAAAATGGGAATTCCAAACTAACTTTTTTCAATAAAATTATCAAATAAATATTTCCCTGCGTGCAAGTCACAATTTTTCCAACCTGTGTCTCTGGTTAGTTTTGTGTTCTAAAAAACATAGTCTATATTTTAAACAACTATTACCTTCCTGATTACAGTACTGTATATGTTTCTGATTGCAGTATATACACAACAGTATAAAACTACCTTTAGGTTGCATGTATAAGCTGTAATATGACAAATAAATATTGCCTAAATGACAATAAGATACTGTTGGTTCCATTCCATCCTTAAACTGTCCCATTTTAAATATGAAAAACAAATATTCCAAAACCCAAACCTTTTCTGGTCCCATGCAGTTTGGATAAAGGGTTTTCTAGCTTTAATCACTTTCTGGTATTTTAAAGTGAATGTCAATTTTCAGCAATGAGTGCCCGGTTTCTAAAAATACTTTTAAAAACAGGGGCACTTTCATTGATGAAAATTTACATTGCACTGGATTTGTAGAAATAGTTACCTTTTACTTCTGCAAAGCCGGATCGCCGATCTCAGCCTCAGTTTCTCTGTACTGACGTCAGAAATGTCAAAACCGGCATCCTCCAATCATGGCTTGCACCCCAGAGCGTCCATCTCGTGATGCCCGGCTGTGATTGGAGGAAGCCAGTTTCGTCATTGCTGTGGTTGTACAGCAGGAAAAAGAAGGCGGGGGATCATTGATCCGGCTTTGCAGAAGTAAAAGTTAAGTATTTCTACAAATCCGGTGCAATGTAAACTTTCATCAATGAAAGTGCCCCTGTTTTTAAAAGTATTTTTAAAAACCGGGCACTCATTGCTGAAAATTGACACTTTAAAGTAACGTTAAAGTTTCCATTTGTTTATTCAAAACCGGAATGGCAATAATATTTTGCATGTACTTTAAAAAGGTATAGAAAGGTCAAAAATGAAAATATAAAATTTTCTTGCAATATACTTTCATTAGCAACCAAAGTTATTACCGATTTTCTGAGGCATGTGCACAAATCCTGTGAGGGTCCATGCGTCAGTATTCAAAATCCACACCTCAAATTCAGCAGTGGCTTACACAAATTACGTATACAGAAGTAAAACACACCACTTCCATCTCTCAGAGAAGCTGTGGTATTTGAATACTGGCGCAAGGGCTCTCAAAGGATATGTGCGTATGCCACAGAAAAAATAACTTACTAGAAGCAATTTTGCTAATGGAAGTACACTAAAAAAATATTTATATTCCAAATTGAAATGCACCCACAAGCACTTCAATATTGACCTTTCTATCCCTTCAAATCATCCTTTCTAAAAATACACTATAAATTACTTTTTAATATAGCAATGAAATTCTAATGCATCACGCTCCGCCACAGACTTCAAAAGTTTTGGGGGTTTTTTGTTTGCCGTTTTTACGGTTGTCCAATTGGCACTCTAGCACCCACACAATTTTTTTCATAGCTAGAGTCCCGAAACAGCTCATCAAAAAAAAAAATAAAAAAAAAATGACTAAGTGGGCAGATGAAGCGCGGGGTATTCAAATGTTATCTCTATATTAAAAAGTTAGTGTATCTTCAATAGAATAGAAGAACTAAAGTCAGTGTAAAATATTGTGTCCATTCAGGATCTGATTAGACAAATTGGAAACATTATCAATTTAGGAAGCAACATTCTGGTAACTTAATACTGCAATAACAGATTTAAAAAAGTAATGTAATAAAACGTAATTCATCATTGGATTCTTGATCTAAGATTTTGTTTTATTCAAAGTCTGCAAGCTAGTAAATGTTTTGATAAAACATGTCAAAGGACTAAGAACAATGTCTATTCTTTTTAAAAAACGAATAATCTTTAAACTACACCTGACTTATACAGAATAAGAAGCATCAACGATGTGACAGCTGATGCTGAAACTGAATATTAGATCCCATGAAAGTGTTTTTCTCTTCATTTTTTGTTTATTAAATAGCGAGACTAAGCACCAAGGAGACTTTACCCATATCCATACCAAAAAAATATTGTTAAAAACACAAACCTATTTTACAAAAATAAGGTTACCTGGCATAATGGGCACGGACTAACCATCAGATACCCAAGGCTTACTACCCCTTTAAATAAAACTGATATGAACATACTTACCATGCCTTTATACATTTACTTTTTGGCAACACTATTTGTTCGTTTCAGTTGTTCCTTTGTGCTAATTTATAGGAAAGGGAGGCCTAACACTGCATCTATACTAATAATAATAAAAGGATGTGACGTTATTATTGCACACGGATCCAGGCCTAATATTTACAGTCAGCGGCGTTACTTTCCAGTTTGTTTCACGGCACCTCCCCCTCCTGCCGCTCGGTGCCCCACACCCGTTAAGCGGTCTTGTCCCTTGGCACTAACCAGAGTCGTTTTTCTTGCACCCCTTCATATAACCTTCGTTTCCTACCCTACACGCCTACGCCAAACCCTAAGAAACGACCAATCAAGATTGATATGCGTCACTAAACTTGACCAATCAGTGAGAAGTAAAACGGATGTTGCTTCCTGCAGCGTTTTAACACCTTACTTGACAACCACATTAGCCAATAACAATGTCCATAATGCAAACAAGGGCGGGAATAATGTAAGCGGGAGCTTTTGATTTGCTAATTTAAATATAACAGCAACCTATTAGACAGACGTATGTCTTTAACGGCGCTTTTGTGTTCAGAGTTGCGAAAGCTGAAAGTGGGTTTGGTATAAAAATTGCTAAGTTATAGGGTCCTGTGTATGTTTCTAGTAAAGAATATCATACAAAAAAGTGTTAATTTATCGGAAATAGTATGTTGTGTGCATCATTCAGGGCCCGGGAAGGAAGCCGGAGCTAGTCAAGTATCTTCGAATTTGGTAACTGCAGGGAATGGTTTTGAAAAATCATGAATTACAATTGCTTACGTGACGACGATATACAAAAAGAAGTGTGTGTCTGTATAAATATATATACATACAAATACATTATACACAAGTACTTCCCCCTCCCTGTACTACTCTGCTGCATTGCTTACAATGGTGGCCACCAGCAAGCACATCGCAAATATTTTTGGGTTTCACATCCCTTTTAGCAATGTGAGCAGAGAGCTAGCAAAGTCATTTATTCTGGCTCTTTTCATGAAACACAACTGTTTTAAAATGCTGATGCAAAGAGCATATCTAGATATGCAGTGCACATGCATTGTGAAAGATTTCACTGTACAGTGATAACTTTTATTAGAGCATTTCTGATCATATAAGTCTAAAGAAAAAAATTGTATTCAAAATTGAACACATTTGTGCATTTGAATTTGAGCTGGAATGTCAATTTAACAACAGTGTTTTTAAATGTACATATAAGAGTATGGCTTAGATCTTTTAAGTGTAATGTATTTTGCTGTGCATGGGTGTTGCTATATCAATACTAAAATATGGTTATCTGTATGGCAAATATACAGCTGTCTAAATGTATAGAGTATCAATTTAAATTAGTCATAGTACTATACAAACAGAATCCTTTAGGAAATTTAAAATAGGGAATATTGGAAGGTCTGAAATCTCTGTTCTTTTACCTTTCACAAAACAAAAGCTCTCTACATCAAAGTAAAAGACATGGGCAAATTTAAATTGGTGTTGTTAATCTTTTTCAGCTGGTCATAACCATTTAAATGGCTGCTAAGAAAGCTAACGCCATCTAGCAGTTTACCAAGCTGCCAATTTTTCTTTTTGCGCTAACCAAATAACAGCAGTGCATAGATTACGCGCTTACAACTTCCACTTTGTCATTTGCTGTAGTTTTCGGCTTCCTCTAGTAGATGTAATGGTCAAAACAACTTCTACAATTAGGGTTCTATTTATCCACAAGTGGACAGGGGTATACATATTCGTTCCTGTCCGCCCAGCATCTCCTCTAGCGGGCAGTGGACTTCTGCATTCTCCATTGCACACAAGTGCACAGCCAGACAGGGGATATTTAAATTATCCACCTAAGAGGTGTAGAACAGGGCAGGGAAACAACATTCTGATGTCCGCTGCTTGATAAATCCTGACTGCATGGTTGTTTGTTTTACGAACCTGCAGTCCAAGGGGAGAGAAGGGCTTGATAAATTGAACCCTTAGTGTTACCAATTGGGAAACATTATTTAAACATGGAAAACATAATTTGTATCTTACCTGATAAATTAATTTATTTTATGTTGGCTAGAGTCCCCAAGTTGTTACTTATGGGATATACAGTCCTACCAGGAGTTTCCCAAACCTCAAAAGCCTATAAACCCCTCCCACCTAATTCATACCTTTGTATGACGTATAGCAAAGTGGTAAGGTTTTAGAAGGAGTAAAAGCCAAAATGAGGAGGAAAAAAAGATATGCTTAAACAAAAATAACCCCAAACGGGTGGGGCCTTGTGGACTCTCGCCACCATTAAATAAATTCATTTATCAGGTAAGCTATAAATTATATTTTCTTTCATATAGGTGGCGAGAGTCCACAAGCTGTTACGTATGGGATATAATACCCAACATATGGAAGTCCATGGATAACAACAAAGGGAGGGATTCAAATAAAAACTTTTTTTTGCAGAGAAAGTAATCCATAACCCAAAATTAAATTTCTTTTATGACAAAACTCAATATATAGCCCCAATTATTAAACTGAAATCACTACCTAAGGACGTTTTACCAAAGGCTGCTTCTGAGGAAGCAAAAATATAAAAATGCTAAAATTTAGTAAAGGTATGCAGAGAAGACCAAGTGGCCGCTTTGCAAATTTAATCAACTGAAGCTTTATTCTTGAAAGCCCAAGATGTGGCAACCGATCTAGTAGAATGAGCTGTAATTCTCTGTGGCGGAGGCTGACCTGCCTCCAAATAAGCTTTGTGAATCAAAAGTTTCAACCAAGAGGCTAAATAAATAGCAGAGGCCTTCTGGCCTTTCAAAGGGACAGAATAAAGAACAAACAGACTGTCGGAAATCTGGTAGTAGCATCAACATAATATCTTAATGCTCTAACAACATCCAAAGAATGCAAAGATATTTCCGAATTTTTTGGATTAGGACACAATGAGGGAACAACAATTTCTCTGTTAAAGTTGTGTGAGGAAACGACTTTAGGCAAAAATGTAAATGTAGTCCGCAAAATAGCTTTATCTAGATGGAAAATCAGATAAGGAGACTCACAAGAGAGAGCAGACAATTCAGGGGGCCAAATTATCAAGCGTCGAATGGAGCTTGATGCCCCTGTTTCCGCGCAAGCCTTTACCAGCCGGAAACAGTAGTTATGAAGCAGCGGTCTAAAGACTGCTGCTCCATAACTTGTCCTCCTGCTCTGAGGCCGCGGACATGAATCCGCCCGATCCTATACGATCGGGCTGATTGACACACCCTGCTAGTGGCCAATTGGCCGCAAATCTGCAGGGGGCGGCATTGCACCAGCAGTTCACAAGAACTGCTGGTGCAATGATAAAGGCTGACGGCGTATGCTGTCGGAATTGATCAATTTGCGGCGGACATGGTACGCTACATCGTATCATGTCTGCTCGCACTTTGGTAAATTAGCCCCAGAGACTCTTCTAGCAGAAGAGTTAGCCAAAATGAAACAACACTTTCCAGAAAAGTAGTTTAATGTCCAATGTATGCATAGGTTCAAAAGGAGGAACCTGCCAAACTTTTAATACTAGGTTAGGATTCCAAGGAGGAGAAATAGGCCTAATAGCAGGTTTAAACCTGGATAAAACAACGAATATCAGGAAGGTTAGCAATCTTCCTATGAAATAATACAGAAAGAGCAGAAATTTGTCCTTTCCAAGAACTGGCAGATAAATCTTTATCTAAACCATTCTCCAAAAACTGAAGAATCCCAGGAATTCTAAAATATAAGTTTTCCAAACTTTGTGATACATTTTCCTAGAAACAGCCTTGCGAGCCTGAATCAGAGTGTCAATCACAGTCAGAGAATCCTCCATGACTGAGAACTAAGCATTCAATTTCCATGCCATCAAGTGTAGAGTCTTTAGATCTGGATGGAAGAAGGGACCTTGAGACAGAGGGTCTGGCCGTATAGGAAGAGGCCACGGCAGGCAACTGGACATTCAGACCAGGTCTGCATACAAAATCCTGAGAGGCCACGCTGTGTTTATTAGGATTACAAATAACTGTTCCAATTTTATCTTGGAAATCACTCTAGCGAGGAGAGACAGAGGGAAAAATATATAAGCAAGCTGGAAAGACCAAGGAAATGCTATAGCATCCAATACCTCTGTCCAAGGATCCCTGGACCTCACAAGGTACCTGGGAAGTTTGTTGTTCAAACGAGAGGCAATCAGATCTATTTCTGGTAGACGACTGAGGTAGTCTTCCACCCAGTTGCCCACACCTGGGATGTGAATCGCAATGATGAGGCAGGAATTGTTTTCTGCCCAAGAGAGGATTCAAGATACTTCTATCATGGCTATGGAACTGCGAGTTTCCCCTTGATAATTAATATAAGCTACTGCCGTAACATTGTCAAAAAACAAAGATAAGGCTCCCTTTTAAATAGAGGCCAAGCCTGAATTGCCCTGTAGAGTGCACAGGGTTCCAAAACATTGGAATCCTCGGGAGGCGAGGTTTCCAATCAATCTACCTGTGCTGTCAGAGACCCCCAGACAGCTCCCCAAACTGAATGACTTGCATCTGTGGTGATCACAGACCAGGTAGGATGAGCAAAAGAAGCCCCCTGAGTAATAGACTGGTGATTCAGCCACCAAGTCAAAGATATGTGCGTGCTTGGGATATTTGAGTATAATCCTTGCACCATTGGTGCTGCATACAAAGCTAAAGAGGTCTCATATGAAATTGAGCAAACGGAAGCTGCAGTCATGAGTCCTAGTACTTACATACACAGAGCCACTGAAGGGAACGGGAGAGACTGAAGGTTCAGTCAAGATGATATTAATTTTATTTGTCTCTTTTCTGTCAGGGCCCCGTGATTTGCCTGTTTTTGAGCGAGCCTTCAGGCTCGCCGGAAACAGCGGTTATGAAGCAGCGGTATTAAGACCACTGCTCCTTAACTAGTCCGCTGCCTCTGAGGCTGCGGACATCAATCCGCCCCATCCTATACGATCGAGTTGATTGACACCCCCCGCTAGCCACTGATTGGCCGCAAATCTGCAGGGGGCAGCATTGCACAAGCAGTTCACCAGAACTGCTTGTGCAATGCTAAATGCCGACAGCGTATGCTGTCGGCATTGAGCGATGTCTGTTGGTTATGATACGCTACAGCATATCATGTCGGACAGACTGATAAATCGACCTCTATTTATACAAAAGTATTAAACACAATATACAAAGCATACAAAAGTATTAAACAACAATCTTTATGTTACATGTATAAATGACATACGATATTGTTGTTTACACTTGGGGGTAGATTTATTATGCTGGTATCCTTTAGGCTCGTAGTGAACATAAGTTAAGAAGCAGAGGTCGTAAATGGTAGTGGGCAGCAATCATCCTGATCGGATACGATTGGCCGCAAATGTGCAGGGGGCGGCAATGTTCAGAAATGCTTGTGCAGAAATGCTTGTGCAATGGTAAATGCCGACAGCATATGCTGTAGCAGATCATGTCCACCCGACACTTGATAAATCTACCCCTTGGGATCATCCACTCTCCAAACTATCCTATTATCCAGATGTAAATATACAAATATTCTTAAATCCAAACCTTTTCCACTCCCAAACAGTTTCAATAAAGTGTTTTTTATCTGTATAAATAAATATCACACATTGGAAAGGAAGATAAAGAGTTCACTGCAGACTAAAATAATATTCTCATTGAATGCTCGTTAAAAAGCCATCTGTAAAAATAAAATGCTCAGTTTTGTTAGAACCTTTTTGTATTTCACTGATGTCCTTTGTTTCATATGTGTTTAACCAGTCTGTGCAGTGACAAATTCAGTTTGGGCTGGGTCTGGGACATTATGGGTATACAGTACATGTGTGTATGATGTGAGTTATATTCATTATACTGTAGAATTGGTCATTATACATTTTATTCTAACTTCAGTTATTGCTAAATAAATGTGTTCTTTAATTTGGTGAGGATTTGGCAGAAACAAGAATAACAGTGCAGGATGTTAAAGGGATAGGAAACCTAACATTTTCATCCAATGATTCAGATAGAGCATACAATGTTTAACAAGAAGAATAGAGAGAGGGCGCCACAATAGCGTGATATTGTCTGGAATGCAGGTACAGATAAAAGAAGATTTTATGCTTACCAGATGGTGTGGCACTGTACTGTAACCAGTGCAAAAGAGCAGGCTAGCACTTAACAGTGGCTAGTACACTGTAGGAGCCAGGCTCCAAAGGCACTTGTCCTAGTTGCAACTTGGTGTTTCTCTCCTGTTGTCTGGACTTGTATGGACTTCAGGTGCTGCAAAGGAGTAATTTTATGTGTGTTGTTCAGATGGTATGTATGAACCACAACACAGACAACTTCAAATAAAAATGTCTTTTAATATTTTATGACGCGTTTCTCAACCTACAGGGGTTGTTTCATCAGATAAAAAAGTTAATGTCATCATTAACAATTGTTGGCAATTTATACACATTTGTGTATCAAAAGAGGAAGTTGTCATCAAATATGTAATCCAATAGAAAAACATTTGTGTGCATTCAGCTGTGGAACCAACACAGGATCCCAGCTGTTACAATTGTTAATGATGACATTCACTTTTTTATCTGATGAAACAACCCCTGTAGGTTGAGAAACGCGTCATAAAATATTAAAAGACATTTTTATTTGAAGTTGTCTGTGTTGTGGTTCATACATACCATCTGAACAACACACATAAAATTACTCCTTTGCAGCACCTGAAGTCCATACAAGTCCAGACAACAGGAGAGAAACACCAAGTTGAAACTAGGACAAGTGCCTTTGGAGCCTGGCTCCTACAGTGTACTAGCCACTGTTAAGTGCTAGCCTGCTCTTTTGCACTGGTTACAGTACAGTGCCACACCATCTGGTAAGCATAAAATCTTCTTTTATCTGTACCTGCATTCCAGACGATATCACGCTATTGTGGCGCCCTCTCTCTATTCTTCTTCAACAGTTGTTCCACACTCTCTGGGATCAAGAGGAGCAGCCTGATTCATTATTCCCTTCAAGAGGACATCTTTATTCCCTATTTACCACCAGCATATGGACAGTAAACAGGACTAATACGGTAGACTTGATCTACTATATCAATAGTACAATAATTTGGTTTTAAATTGTATAATGTTTTCTTTTTAAACACCAGCGCTCTTTTATATCCCTTTACTGGGATATTTTTACTTGTTTATACAATATTTAACACCTTTCCAATTTACTTCTATTATCACATTGCTTCATTCTCTTGGTATCCTTTGTTGAAAATGCAGCAATGCACTACTGGGAGCTAGCTGAGCACATCAGGTGAGCCAATAACAAAAAGCATAAATGTGCAGCCACCAATAAGGAGCTAGCTTCCAGTGGTGAAGTGCTGCCTCTGAGCCTACTTAGGTTTGCCATTCATCAAAGGATTCCAAGAGAACAAAGCATATTAGATGCATGCTCTATCTGAATCATGAAAGTTTCATTTTACTTTACTCTCCCTCTGCAGTATTTCCAGTTTACAACAATGGGCTTTTATACATTTTTGTAAAAGGATGCAATTTCTATCACTGAAACTTATGAACCACTTCATTTTGGCAAAACTGTAATTAAACAATAATGTTATATTTCTTTTTTCTTTAAAAAATAAATACAATTGATTTCAAAACCTCTAAATATATTTGTTATTGTCACATCACAAGATGAAATACTCTTTTACTTTACCACATATTCCATCCCTTCCTCACAAAGCAATGACATGCTTAAAGGGACATTAAACACTAAATACATTTTAAAAGCACACTAATGAGGCTATTTCCCACCTCCCTTCAGTCATGGGTGCCGCCATTTTGATATCTGTCTTCTACATTCCATTGCAGATGTGTTTGCTCGTGTGCATTAACTCTCCTTCAGATACCTGCAGTGTAACCTAGGTTCCATAATGGCTGCACTAATGATTAGAGGGTGGTGCATGTCCCTTTAAGGATACAAATCTCATTTTAATTAATGAAAATTGTGTAACACTAATGCACATATTAAATACATATAGGCATTACATGAAGTTGTTTGAACAATAGTTTTGCCATGGTTGCAATTGTAATTTCCAAATTCTAATGTTTCTGTTGCTTCTCATTTGCTAGCCAATTGATATAGTTAAATATTTAAATTTCCAGACCACACAATAGTGAAGTGTTATAAAACAGATATGAATATAGTCTTAATGAATCTAGAACACTTTATATTAAAGGAATATGAAACCCAAACATTTTCTTTTATGATTCAGAGCATACAATTTAAATTGATCAAAATAGCTTTGTTTTTTTTGTATCTTTTGTTGAATGAGCAGTAATTCACTACTGGGAGCTAGCTCTATACATGACACAAGCCAATAATAAGAGACATACATGTACAGCTACCAACCAGCGGCTAACTCCCAGTAATTCATTGTTGCCCCTGAGCCTACCTAGATATTTTTTTCAACAAAGGATACCAAGAGAATTAAGCAAATTATTTAACAAGTAAATTGGAAAATTGTATGCTCTATCTGATTCATGAAAAAAATGGGTTTCATGTCCCTTTAAGTACATTTGGCACAAATGGCATTAGTGTGTTTTGTCTATGCGCAAAAGTAATGTTCTATGTAAAAAATCTTGAAATAGCGTTGAAACGAAACAAAAGATGTTTGTGGTTTATGAAGTCCTATATGAGCAGGCACGAGCTGGACACCAAAGAGGGCACGCAACGATTGGAGGAAGCCGGATTCGTCAGACACATGCTCAATACTGAAGGAGATGCGGGCAGAGGACCGGCGGTTTGTTTACCATAACAAAATGGTAAGTATTTAAAAAAGAAACGTCTTTGTAAAGTTTAATGAATTAAAGTGCCCCTTTTTTTAAGATTATTTTTAAAGGGACATAAAAAAAGTTGGGATAGAGACAAAATATAATAATATGTACTTTAATTATTTTACCTGCAAATTTATACTGCAGTGCCTCACCATTAACCCTTTAATTTAAGTTCCCGAATTGTACAGCCCCACACATCTCAGCTGACACAGCCTTTTGCAACAGCTGAATTTTAAAGTATCTTGCCACAGTCTTAAAGAAAATTCACAGACCCACTCACTTCAGCTGACACAGCCTTTTGCAACAGCTGAATTTTAAAGTATCTTGCCACAGTCTTAAAGAAAATTCACAGACCCACTCACTTCAGCTGACACAGCCTTTTGCAACAGGTAGCCTCTGGAAGATAATTATCTCATTATATTTCTACCCTGTTATTACTAATGTGTGTGTTGTAATTTGTATTGGCTATTCTTTTTACTCTTTATTTTAAATGCATATTGGAGCACATTGATGGACCATATATCTTGCTTGTTTAATGGTTTTATTTTCCTCAATGGATGCCTCTCATCTCTTTAATTTGTGAACTTTCCCTGTGTTTTTTGCCTGTATGACCCCTAGCTCCAATGTCTACCCCCTCCCTTAACTTTTTTTGCAGACCAATCTAACACTAATATATCTCTCTCACCCAGCTGAATTTTAAAGTATCTTGCCACAGTCTTAAAGAAAATTCACAGACCCACTCACTTCAGCTGACACAGTCTTTTGCAACAGGTAGCCTCTGGAAGATAGGTTTGCGTGTGCAAAATAAAGGCAAATAAATCCTCTCCCAAGGTTAAAATCACCAGGTCCTTCAAAAAAATGTAATATTCAATAATTTCTAAATGACATCAAGAACCTCCCCTGGCACAGATTAAACCTAATCCCAGATCTAGACTCTGCAGTTGAATCTTTTCAGTTTGAACTCCTACAAGTTTGGAATTTACATGCCCCGCTGCGTAAGGTGAGAGTAAAAGGAGCACACTTGAACTGGATCACAGCTGACCTCATTCAAATGTACCAATTTCGGGATTCATTGTGGTCAAAATTCAAGCATACTGGCTCTATGAACGATCACTGTGTATATAGACAATGGCGAAATATATGCACTAAACAAACCAAATTGGCCAAGGCCCAATATTTCTGTGAAAATCTGAACAATAACATATCTAACCCTAGAAAGTTTTGGAAACTCATAAATAACTTACAAAATCCACCAATCCACTCCCAACCCTCCACTATCAAAGTGGATAACCAAAACCTGCAACTCCCCTTAGAAGTAGCAAATGCCTTTAACAATTATTTTGTTGGATTCTCCACCACCCTGATTGACAAACTAATTAATGGCACGCATCCTGAAACTACAGATGTGGATCAGGCCCCACTAAAACAGCAAACACCCAATATAGAGAAGTTCAATTTTAGACCTGTACCCATCAATGTCGTTAAGAAACACCTTAATAATCTAAAAATGAAAAACCAGTCTGGACCTGATCAAATCCCAGCAATGCTGTTGAAGCTCAGTGTGCCAGCAATTGCTAAGCCTGTCACAACCCTAATTAATGAATCCTTGATGTCTGGATATATACCCAAACCCTGGAAAACTGCAAGAGTAGTGCCTATTCATAAAAGTGGGGAGTTAACCTTGGTTTCTAACTATCGCCCTATATCATTGCTCCCAGTATTATCAAAAATCTTAGAAAAATGCGTCCATACGCAATTATGTGAATATTACCAACTTTCTAACTATCTGACCCCTGATCAATCAGGTTTTCGACCGAATCACTCCACTACAACTGCCCTCCTAAAAGTTTGCAATGACATCCAAACGGGCATGAACAAGGAAACCTAACTGGAGCTATTTTCCTTGATTTCGCAAAGGCTTTTGACACAGTGGACCACGACATACTACTGCTCAAACTAAAAAACTCTGGTATTGCTGATCATCTGTTAACCTGGTTTAGATCATATGTGTCGGATCGATCACAATATGTCTCCGTTTCTAACAGTGACTCCCTCCCTCTCCCAGTCACATGTGGTGTTCCCCAAGGTTCCATTCTCGGCCCCCTACTATTCACATTATTTATAAATGATCTGCCTAATGTCTGCAAATCTTCAACTGTACACATGTACGCAGACGACACGGTAATCTATGCAAACAAATCTGATCTGCCACAGCTTGAAGCAGTGCTCCAAGACCAGTTCACAGAGGTAGAAAAGTGGATCTCAAAAAACAAACTCTTCCTAAACACTGACAAAACTGTCACAATGATCTTTGGAACGGGTCCTAAATTACACAAATTACAAAATTCCCACCTACGCATCAAAACAAAATCCAATTGCAGGCTTACTGCAGTCCACTCTTTCAAATACTTGGGTATGTTGTTAGACCCTAATCTATCTTTTGGCCCCCACATAGAAAAACTTGCATCAAAACTTTATCCAAAATTAGGTGCCCTGTACAGAAACAAATCTTGCCTCAGCCCTACAGTAAAGGAAAAGATTGTACAGCAAATGCTGATGCCTATCATGGATTATGGGGATGTAGTATATGCACCTGCACCGCAAACTCACCTTAATAAACTTAATACATTGTATAACTCGTTCTGCCGCTTTGTGCTACAATGTAACTACAGGACCCACCATTGTGACATGCTAAAAGAACTAAACTGGCTGTCGCTGGAATCCAGACGCACCCTCCATCTTTCCTGCCTTGTGTTTAAGAGCCTTTCTGGGAAGCTCCCACCCTACCTGAGCAGAATGCTCCCCCCGGCTATTCCTACCTCCTATAACCTCCGATCCAGTACAAACACATTATTTAGCTTGCCTCAATACAAAAAGAAAGCAGCTCGATCCTCCTTTTCCTACAGAGCGCCACATTTATGGAATGACCTCCCGCACACTTTCAAACCTTCCCCAAGCCTAATATCCTTTAAGAGATCCCTCTCTACATATCTCAAAACAGAATGCACCTGTCATGGTTGATTATATATTTCCTACCTGTTCTATGTAAAATGTTTGCATATATTGTGTATTATTATTGTTTTTTAATTTTATTGTACCCTACTGTATCAATGCAATGTTTTGTGGACCCAGTACCGTGGCCGGACTTTTAGCCGACGGACAATTGGCAGACGGACATTTGGCCGAAACACAAGTGGCTGTCAGATAACAGTCCGGCCACGAGATAGATAGATTTGATAGATAGATACATAGATTAGATAGATAGATAGATCAATAGATGCAATAGATACATTTGATAGATACGATAGATAGATAGTTTTGATAGATAAATAGATAGATTTGATAGATAGATAATTTCCCAGACAGAGAATTACAAGACGTGCGGCCTGGGACCCATGGTAAGGTTCCCAGAGGCAGTTGCGGCCCCCGAGGCTCTGATTAGAACAGAGCACTCTGGAACGTATCTGCCCTCGGCCGAAATCGGAACATTCTTTAGCTTTCTGTCTGTCAGCCAAATGTCCGTCTGCCAAATGTCCTTCTGCCAAATGTCCTTCTGCATTTTGTCAGAGCACCACCCAGGACATACTTGAAAACGAGAGAAATCTCAATGTATCCTTCCTGGTAAAATATTTTATAAATAAATAAATAAAATAAATAAATACATTTCCTTCTATGGCTGTATCTATATCTATTGTTGTTTTGGTGGAATGCAAAAGTGAACAGGGATTATCTGGTTAAGCATGCCTAGAAGCTGTGAACTCAGTTGAAACACAATGCCTGTGTCCAGTGGCGTATTTATGTTTTGTGCTGCCCTAGGCACTCAAAATTCTGCTGCCCCCCCCCCCCCCCCTCAAAGGTTTTAGGCCTTTTTTTCCCACATATTTTTTGGGGTCATTATGTATAATGTTTTTGTTTTGTTTGTTTTTTAATAACAATTAAAAAGAAAATGGGCTAGCAAAACACTTGCATACAGGTAGGGCGATTTGCATGCATCCTATACCATTTTCTCCCTGAGAGAAGGGAGAGAAAGAAGGGGAGTGGAAAAATGAAGGGAAAGGAAAGCAGGACGGGAGGGAGAGAGAGAAGAGAAAAGTGGTGAGGGAAAGAAAGGAGTGAAAGTAGGGAGCAATGGAGGGAGTTTAGAGAAAGAAGGGAGGGAGAGAAAGAAGGGAGTAAGTCGAGGGAGGGAGTGAGTTGAGGAAGGAAGGGAGAAAGCTAAAGAAGGGAGGGAAAGAAGAATACACTTTGAAACAATTACTGCCCTTTACATGTAACAACATACATTAATTACCATTATTCAAGTAATTAAACTTTTTAAGTGTCCGTTTCCTGTTTACTCCATGGGTTCATGAATGCAGAGAAAGCTATTAGTAGCTAACATACATTAGCACTGATTAGTTTATGATTAGACATCACAAGCTGATCTAAGCAGTGCACAGACGCCTCCAGTCTGTTAGTTACTAAGACCTGCAATAAGCACTGCCCTGGCAGACCCACCACAGATGATAAGGGGAGGCAGCATATCGGCACAAGGTCTTCTCCAGCCTCACCTTTGAAGCATATCCCCAGTCATGTTTCTCACCAAGAACGCTTCCACTGCAAAATGCCGGCGGCTTTAAATGAAGCAACGGATTAAAGGAGCACTGCCTGTAAAGAGCGACCTTAATCAGCGCGTGTGCCTTGTCTTCTCTGTAAAAGCCTGCTCACTGTACTGTATGCTGGCTTTTAGAGAGAGGATGGGACAGATGTGCTGCCCATCCCAAATCTGCTGCACTAGACACCGGCCTTGTTGGCCTAGGCCATAATATGCCCCTGCCTGTGGCTAAACACTGATAAGGAGAGTGGAGTTGGCTGCTCCAGGAAGCCTAGCTATGTAATTAATTTTGCTTATTTTTGAAAATTATTTTGAAATATTTGCCAGCAATTTTTATGCAAACTATTTTTGATTAATTAGCCATTTTATGATATGCACAGATCTCTACCTGTTTATGGCACTTTAAATACTGGGCTTTAATTCATTAAACTTTACAATTACTTTAACTAAACTTAGAAACACTCTGCTGTCAAACAGGTATTGCCCTATTGTTACATATCATTCTGTATAAAGTTATCTATTTGTAAGAAAAGTATTTTGGGTAATCTGATTATTAATCTTAGGTATATAAATCCAGCAGATAAATGTCAATGACTTTTGCCTGGAACAGATGGCTGCTATTCCACACTTTCATTGGTTGCACTTTTATCTTCCTCTTGACATTTATTAGCGTGCTTAAACTGATTTTCTGTTTGAATACCTGACATTCTGTTTCTACTTGATGCTGTTTGAGTTGTTGCATTCTGATTTATTTTCTTAGGGAGAGTTATATGTACAGCCAGTTTTGCATATGTACAGTATTATACAATCCTGTTGTAGAGTATTTCAAGCAACTCTTTTGTGGTATTATGTTACTTTCCTATATATTTTGTGTGATCTTTTTTGTAATCCTCTAATGAAAAAATAAAGAGAAATTAGCATATTATGAACATACTTGAGTAGAATTATTCATAAACAATTTATACAAATTCCTTGTTATGCTAGGGATTTTTAAATTGATTGGTCTTATTTAGTGCTGCGGAATCTGTTGGCGCTCTACAAATCAGGAGCAAAAGAAGGTAGTACCCAGCTTGTAAAATAACTTTTATTGAAGATCCACAGTAAAATCCGGAGAACAACAGCACAGAATACAAGTGACATACATCAGTGTAGCGCAGCACACTGGCTTACCCGTTTCAGCTGAGAGCCGCAGTCATAGCCATACCTGGTTACCTTACACACACCTTTAAAACACATTAAAATCAACCCTATTGGTTGGAACTACTATACCCACAGAGCAATGTCAAATTTTAAGTGATCGATTATCTAAAAGAGGTATTATAGTAAAAGATGTTAATAGCCATGTCCGGACCTTCTGTAGACAAAATAAACTATCAATGATGTAGGAACTAATAACGCAAGTATGTAAACCCAATACTCATCTATATTCTTCTATAATACATAAATATGTCTAATCGGGAAAAGAAACAGCTAAATTTGAGCTAGGCTTTCTTAACTCCCCTTGATGCATACCTCATAGGTCTGCACACCTTCTCAATAATGCACCAACTAAAGGTATTCAGGCTCTTCTGATGAAAATTGGCAAAGTGTTGGGCGAGAGGGGTAGAGGACCTGCCAGTACTAATAGTGGAAAAAAACAAAAAAGGAAAGAAAAAAAGTAATTGGTCTCCTCAAATGCAATAAAGCCTTCGCGGTACCCGCCAGATGGTATTAAAACTAACCACACCCCACACTTCTATTCAGTGTTACCATCACTGATTTCAACCCTTACTTATACCCCACTGCTTTGTAGCCTAATAGTAATCCCCAAACAACAACTGACTAACCATCCAATTTTTTTTTAACCATGTCTACCCTTGAGCAAGGACTCCCTCCCATGACACCTAAAACCCACCCATAACCCAAGAATCCTAACCACCAAAGTTCTCTATTTCCACCACTGGCATCCAAGGTATACCCCACACACAGGGTATCTCCTCAACAAATCCTTCACTGCAAAACAGCCCATCCTACAATTCCTAACACCTCATATAAACCCCAATATTCTAAAACTACATAACACCCCACTCCGAGTCACACATGTTTTCCATACCTTAAACATCATCCCATCAATGTTTTCTTTAATTATTAAAAAAGCTATCTTCAGCCTCTTCTGGACACAGGACAACCTTATTTTAAGCAGAACCAGATTGGTTAAGTAAATAACATTAAAAATTAAAGTGCAAGGTTGAATGTCAAAACTGAGCCCTCTTTCTTTTCTGGCTGGTCAGTTACACTTAATTTCTTCTGTTAAGTGTGATCAGTCCACGGGTCATCATTACTTCTGGGATATTACTCCTCCCCAACAGGAAGTGCAAGAGGATTCACCCAGCAGAGCTGCATATAGCTCCTCCCCTCTACGTCACTCCCAGTCATTCTCTTGCACCCAACGACTAGATAGGATGTGTGAGAGGACTATGGTGATTATACTTAGTTTTATATCTTCAATCAAAAGTTTGTTATTTTAAAATAGCACCGGAGTGTGTTATTACCTCTCTGGCAGAGTTTGAAGAAGAATCTACCAGAGTTTTGCTATGATTTTAGCCGGAGTAGTTAAGATCATATTGCTGTTCTCGGCCATCTGAGGAGTGAGGTAAACTTCAGATCAGGGGACAGCGGGCAGATGAATCTGCATAGAGGTATGTAGCAGTTTTTATTTTCTGACAATGGAATTGATGAGAAAATCCTGCCATACCGATATAATGTCATGTATGTATACTTTACACTTCAGTATTCTGGGGAATGGTACTTCACTAGAATTACACTGTAAGAAATACATAAAGCTGTTTAATAACTAGAGATTATGTTTAACGTTTTTGCTGGAATGTAAAATCGTTTTCATTTGCTGAGGTACTGTGTGAATAAATGTTTGGGCACTATTTTTCCACTTGGCAGTTGCTTAATCTGTTTTTCTGACAGTTTCTGTTCTCCCTCACTGCTGTGTGTGAGGGGGAGGGGCTGTTTTTTGGCGCTTTTACTATGCATCAAATATTTCAGTCAGCAACTCATTGTATTCCCTGCATGATCCGGTTCATCTCTACAGAGCTCAGGAAGGTTCTGGGTGCTCTTCTGGCGGTACTAAGACCGCGGGGAATCTCGGTAGCTCCATACCTAGACGACATTCTGATACAAGCTTCAAGCTTTCAAACTGCCAAGTCTCATACAGAGTTAGTGCTGGCATTTCTAAGGTCACATGGATGGAAGGTGAACGAAAAGAAAAGTTCACTCGTTCCACTCACAAGAGTTCCCTTCCTGGGGACTCTTATAGATTCTGTAGAAATGAAGATTTACCTGACAGAGGACAGGCTAACAAGACTTCAAAGTGCTTGCCGCATCCTTCATTCCATTCAACACCCGTCAGTGGCTCAATGCATGGAGGTAATCGGCTTAATGGTAGCGGCAATGGACATAGTACCCTTTGCACGCTTACACCTCAGACCACTGCAACTGTGCATGCTAAGTCAGTGGAATGGGGATTACTCAGACTTATCCCCTTCTCTGAATCTGGATCAACAGACCAGAAATTCTCTTCTATGGTGGCTTTCTCGGCCACATCTGTCCAGGGGGATGCCATTCAGCAGACCAGACTGGACAATTGTAACAACAGACGCCAGCCTTCTAGGTTGGGGTGCCGTCTGGAATTCTCTGAAGGCTCAGGGACAATGGAGTCAGGAGGAGAGTCTCCTGCCAATAAACATTCTGGAATTGAGAGCAGTTCTCAATGCCCTCCTGGCTTGGCCCCAGTTGACAACTCGGGGGTTCATCAGGTTTCAGTCGGACAACATCACGACTGTAGCTTACATCAACCATCAGGGAGGGACAAGAAGCTCCCTAGCTATGATGGAAGTATCAAAGATAATTTGCTGGGCAGAGTCTCACTCTTGCCACCTGTCAGCAATCCACATCCCGGGAGTGGAGAACTGGGAGGCGGATTTCTTAAGTCGTCAGACTTTTCATCCGGGGGAGTGGGAACTTCATCCGGAGGTCTTTGCCCAAATACTTCGACGTTGGGGCAAACCAGAGATAGATCTCATGGCGTCTCGACAGAACGCCAAGCTTCCTCGTTACGGGTCCAGATCCAGGGATCCAGGAGCAGTCCTGATAGATGCTATGACAGCACCTTGGGACTTCAGGTTGGCTTACGTGTTTCCACCCTTCCCGTTGCTTCCTCGATTGATTGCCAGAATCAAACAAGAGAGAGCATCAGTGATTCTAATAGCACCTGCGTGGCCACGCAGGACTTGGTATGCAGACCTGGTGGACATGTCATCCTGTCCACCTTGGTCTCTACCTCTGAAACAGGACCTTCTGATACAGGGTCCCTTCAAACATCAAAATCTAACTTCTCTGAAGCTGACTGCTTGGAAATTGAACGCTTGATTTTATCAAGACGTGGATTTTCTGAGTCAGTTATTGATACCTTAATACAGGCTAGGAAACCTGTTACCAGAAAGATTTACCATAAGATATGGCGTAAATACCTATATTGGTGTGAATCCAAAGGTTACTCTTGGAGTAAGGTTAGGATTCCTAGGATATTGTCTTTTCTACAAGAAGGCTTAGAAAAGGGTTTATCTGCTAGTTCATTAAAGGGACAGATCTCAGCTCTGTCCATTCTGTTACACAAACGTCTGTCAGAAGTTCCTGACGTCCAGGCTTTTTGTCAGGCTTTGGCCAGAATTAAGCCTGTGTTTAAAACTGTTGCTCCACCATGGAGTTTAAACCTTGTTCTTAATGTTTTACAGGGCGTTCCGTTTGAACCCCTTCATTCCATTGATATAAAGTTGTTATCTTGGAAAGTTCTATTTTTAATGGCTATTTCCTCGGCTCGAAGAGTCTCTGAATTATCAGCCTTACATTGTGATTCTCCTTATTTGATTTTTCATTCGGATAAGGTAGTCCTGCGTACTAAACCTGGGTTCTTACCTAAGGTAGTTACTAACAGGAATATCAATCAAGAGATTGTTGTTCCTTCTTTATGCCCAAATCCTTCTTCAAAGAAGGAACGTCTACTGCACAACCTGGATGTAGTCCGTGCTCTAAAATTTTACTTACAGGCAACTAAGGAATTTCGACAAACGTCTTCTCTGTTTGTCATTTACTCTGGGCAGAGGAGAGGTCAAAAAGCTTCCGCTACCTCTCTTTCTTTTTGGCTTCGTAGCATAATTCGTTTAGCTTATGAGACTGCTGGACAGCAGCCTCCTGAAAGAATTACAGCTCATTCTACTAGAGCTGTGGCTTCCACTTGGGCCTTCAAGAATGAGGCCTCTGTTGAACAGATTTGCAAGGCTGCAACTTGGTCTTCGCTTCATACTTTTTCCAAATTTTACAAATTTGACACTTTTGCTTCATCGGAGGCTATTTTTGGGAGAAAGGTTCTTCAGGCAGTGGTTCCTTCTGTATAAAGAGCCTGCCTATCCCTCCCGTCATCCGTGTACTTTTGCTTTGGTATTGGTATCCCAGAAGTAATGATGACCCGTGGACTGATCACACTTAACAGAAGAAAACATAATTTATGCTTACCTGATAAATTCCTTTCTTCTGTAGTGTGATCAGTCCACGGCCCGCCCTGTTTTTAAGGCAGGTAAATATTTTTTAATTTATACTCCAGTCACCACTTCACCCTTGGCTTTTCCTTTCTCGTTGGTCCTTGGTCGAATGACTGGGAGTGACGTAGAGGGGAGGAGCTATATGCAGCTCTGCTGGGTGAATCCTCTTGCACTTCCTGTTGGGGAGGAGTAATATCCCAGAAGTAATGATGACCCGTGGACTGATCACACTACAGAAGAAAGGAATTTATCAGGTAAGCATAAATTATGTTTTTTTTAAGATTAATTTTGTACAAAGACAAAACACACTGATGCCATTTTAAATGTACTTAAAGGGACATAAATCTCCAAAAACTTCTTTCATTATCCAGATACAGCATACAAATGTAAACAACTTTCTAAATTACTTCTAATATCAATATTTCTTTGTTTTCTTGCTATCCTTTGTTGCAAAGCAGGAAGGTAAGCACAGAAGTGTGCACGTGTCTGCAGCACTACATGGTATCAGTTTTGCAACAATGTTATACATTAACAAGAGCACTAGATGGCAACACTATTTCCTGTCATATAATGCACGCTACCTATCTAGATATCTCTTCAACAAAGACTAACTTAAGAACGAAGCAAATCTGATAATAGAAGTAAAATGGAAAGTTGTTTAAAACGACATGCTATGTCTGAATCATGAAAGAAAATCAATGGGTTTTATGTCTCTTTAAAATACAATTGTCTAGATTCATTAAGGCTATATTCAAACCTGTTTTATAGTCCTATGCTATGTATTGGTCCTGAAATTGAAATATTTAATTAAATGAATGAGCTAGTTATACGTAAAGTCTCATAGCACATGAGAACCAACACAAACACGAGAATACAGAAATCACAACTGCAATATCAGGAAAACCATTATCCAAACAGCTTAATTTAGTACCATGTTTAATATGTTTTTCTTCTATAAAGGTAAGACGAGTCCACGGATTCATCCTTTACTTGTGGGATATTATCCTTCCCTACAGGAAGTGGCAAAGAGCACCACAGCAGAGCTGTCTATATAGCTCCTCCCTTAGCTCCACCCCCAGTCATTCTCTTTGCCTACTCTAAGTACTAGGAAGGGTAAAGTGAAAGAGGTGATAAAATATTAGTTTTTAATTTCTTCAAGCAAGAGTTTGTTATTTTAAATGGTACCGTGTGTACTATTTACTCTCAGACAGCAGATAGATGAAGACTGCTGCCTGGAGGATGATGATCTTAGCATTTGTAACTAAGATCCATTGCTGTTCCCATAGAGGCTGAGGAGTACAGGAAACTTCAGTGTGAGGAACGGTTTCATGCTATGCAGCAATGAGGTATGTTCAGTCATATTTTTCTGGAGAGACTGTGTATTTCAGAAAGGCTGACATTATACCCAGGAGGGTAAGGGAAAGCAGTAATCCTAGAGCTAAAAGAAGGGCATTACTTAGCTTGCATATGGGGCCAATTTCTAATATGGTTGACACTGAAACAAATGTTTGTGAGCAAACGTTTTTTTGTTGATTGGGAATACTTTAACGTTTTTGTGGGCAATAAACTTTTTTGGGCAATTTTATTAGGGCACGCATGGCTTAATTTTCGGGTCTTAAAACCCACATGGCTAGTTATAACCGCTCTGGTGTGGTTCTTTAAGGCTGAGGAAACATCGAGTGAGATGGGCGGGCCTATTTTCGCGCCTCAGATGCGCAGTTAGTTTTTGTCAGTAAACAGCAAGCTCTAACTCCTGAGGGCCCTGGTGTATGTTGTGGGCCAAATCAAAGCTTTTACCCCACACTTTTGATCCCTGAGGGCAGGTAGGGCCACAGCAGGGCTGTGGCAAGGTGCTGAGAGTGTTTTTTTCCGGATCTGGGCCTATTTTGGATCCGGTTTGGAAATTTAAAGGTTAATTGTTAAAATATTTTGTGGTGCAATCTTAACTACCTATATTGTGTCTACATACAAAATTTGAAAAAATTGGTGCATGTTTAGGCTGTTTTGCAGAACGTGTATGCTTTTTTCTCTTAAAGGCACAGTACCGTTTTTTAAGATTGTTATTTTTTTCACTAAATAAAGTGTTTTCATGCTTGTTTGTAGTCATTACTAGCCTGTTCAACATGTCTGACATTGAGGAAAGTCAATGTTCAAAATGTTTAGAAGCCATTGTGGAACCTCCACTTAGAATGTGTCCCTCATGCACTGAAAGGTCAATAAATTGTAAAGAACATATTTTAGCTACTAAAAGTATGTCGCAGGATGATTCTCAGTCAGAAGAGAATCAGGTTATGCCATCTAATTCTCTCCAAGTGTCACAACCGTTAACGCCCGCACAAGCGACGCCAAGTACTTCTAGTGCATCTAATTCTTTCACCCTGCAAGATATGGCCGCAGTTATGAATACTACCCTCACAGAAGTTTTATCTAAGCTGCCTGGGTTGCAGGGGAAGCACAGCAGGTCTGGTGTGAGAACAAACACCGAGCCCTCTGACGCTTTATTAGCCATATCCGATGTACCCTCACAATGTTCTGAAGTGAGGGATTTTCTGGCTGAGGGAGAGATTTCTGACTTAGGAAATATGTTCCCTCAGACAGATTCTGATATGACGGATTTTAAATTTAAACTAGAACACCTCCGCTTATTGCTCAGGGAGGTTTTAGCGACTCTGGATGATTGTGACCCTATTGTAGTTCCAGAGAAATTGTGTAAAATGGACAGATTCCTAGAGGTTCCTGCCTACACTGATGTTTTTGGGTCCCTAAGAGGATTTCGGAAATTGTTACTAAGGAGTGGGATAGACCAGGTATTCTGTTCGCTCCCCCTCCTACTTTTAAGAAAATGTTTCCCATATCCTATGGATAAAAAATTAGAGGGTCTCCTGAAGAAAATATTTGTTCATCAAGGTTTTCTTCTCCAACCTATAGTGTGCATTGTTCCTGTAACTACTAAAGCGTCCTTTTGGTTCGAGGCTCTGGAAGAGGCTCTTCAGGTTGAGACTCCATTAGAGGATATTCTGGATAGAATTAGGGCTCTCAAGCTAGCCAATTCTTTCATTACAGATGCTGCTTTTCAATTGGCTAAATTAGCGGCGAAGAATTCAGGTTTTGCCATTTTAGCGCGTAGATCGTTATGGCTTAAGTCCTGGTCTGCTGATGTGTCATCAAAAGCTAAGCTTTTAGCCATCCCTTTCAAGGATAAGACCCTATTCGGGCCTGAACTGAAAGAGATCATTTCAGACATCACTGGAGGGAAAGGCCATGCCCTTCCTCAGGATAAGACGAATAAGATGAGGACCAAACAAAATAATTTTCATTCCTTTCGAAACTTCAAAGGTGGTCCCTCTTCCTCTTCCCCTGCCGCAAAGCAAGAGGGGAATCTGGCTCAATCCAAGTCAGTCTGGAGACCTAACCAGACTTGGAACAAGGGTAAACAGGCCAAGAAGCCTGCTGCTGCCTCCAAGACAGCATGAAGGGGTAGCCCCCGATCCGGGACCGGATCTAGTAGGGGGCAGACTTTCTCTCTTCGCTCAGGCTTGGGCAAGAGACGTTCAGGATTCCTGGGCTTTAGAAATAGTAACCCAGGGGTATCTTCTAGATTTCAAAGATTCTCCCCCAAGGGGGAGATTCCATCTTTCTCAATTGTCTGTAAACCAGACAAAAAGAGAGGCGTTCTTACTGTGTAGAAGACCTATATTCCATGGGAGTGATCTGCCCAGTTCCGGAAACAGAACAGGGGCAAGGGTTCTACTCCAATCTGTTTGTGGTTCCCAAAAAAGAGGGAACTTTCAGACCAATTTTGGATCTCAAGATTCTAAACAATTTCCTCAGAGTCCCATCCTTCAAGATGGAGACCATTCGGACTATTTTGCCAATGATCCAGGAGGCTCAATATATGACCACCGTGGACTTAAAGGATGCGTATCTACACATTCCTATCCACAAAGATCATCACCAGTTCCTCAGGTTCGCCTTTCTGGACAAGCATTACCAGTTTGTGGCTCTTCCCTTTAGGTTGGCCACGGCTCCCAGAATTTTCACAAAGGTGCTAGGGTCCCTTCTGGCGGTTCTAAGGCCGCGGGGCATAGCTGTGGCGCCTTATCTGGACGATATCTTAATCCAGGCGCCAACTTACCAACTAGCCAAGTCTCACACGGACATCGTGTTGGCTTTTCTAAGATCTAACGTGTGGAAGGTGAACGTAAAAAAGAGTTCACTTATCCCTCGCACAAGAGTTCCATTCCTGGGAACTCTGATAGATTCGGTGGACATGAAAATTTTTCTGACGGAGGTCAGGAAATCAAAGATTTTATCCATCTGCCAAGCTCTTCATTCCATTCCTCGGCTATCAGTTGCTCAGTGTATGGAGGTAATCGGTTTAATGGTAGCGGCAATGGACATAGTTCCGTTTGCTCGTTTGCATCTCAGACCACTGCAACTTTGCATGCTCAAACAGTGGAATGGGGATTATGCAGCTTTATCTCCTCAGAAAAATCTGGACCAAGAGACCAGAAACTCTCTTCTTTGGTGGTTGTCACAGGATCATCTGTCCAAGGGAATGTGTTTCCTCAGGCCAGCGTGGGTCATAGTGACGACGGACGCCAGCCTATTGGGCTGGAGTGCAGTCTGGAATTCCCTGAAAGCACAGGGTTTGTGGACTCAGGAGGAGACTCTCCTCCCAATCAATATTCTAGAACTGAGAGCGATATTCAACGCGCTTCAGGCGTGGCCTCAGCTGGCGCTGGCCAGATTCATAAGATTTCAGTCGGACAATATCACGACTGTAGCATATATCAATCATCAGGGGGGAACAAAGAGTTCTCTAGCGATGATAGAGGTTACCAAAATAATTTGATGGGCAGAGACTCACTCTTGCCATCTATCAGCAATCTATATCCCAGGAGTGGAGAACTGGGAAGCGGATTTTCTAAGTCGTCAGACTTTTCATACGAGGGAGTGGGAACTCCATCCGGAGGTGTTTGCACAATTGATTCGGCAATGGGGCACACCAGAATTGGATCTGATGGCGTTTCGTCAGAACGCCAAACTTCCTTGTTACGGGTCCAGGTCAAGGGATCCTCAGGCAGTACTGATAGATGCTCTAGCAGTACCCTGGTTGTTCAACCTAGCTTATGTGTTTCCACCTTTTCCGCTCCTTCCTCGTTTGATTGCCATAATCAAACAGGAGAGAGCTTCGTTGATTTTGATAGCACCTGTGTGGCTATGCAGGACTTGGTATGCAGACCTGGTGGACATGTCATCTCTTCCACCATGGACTCTGCCACTGAGACAGGACCTTCTGATTCAAGGTCCGTTCCAGCATCCAAATCTAGTTTCTCTGCGGCTGACTGCTTGGAGATTGAACGCTTGATCTTATCCAAGCGGGGTTTCTCGGAGTCGGTCATAGATACCTTGATTCAGGCTCGAAAGCCTGTCACCAGGAAAATATCATAAGATATGGCGTAAATATCTTTATTGGTGCGAATCCAAAGGCTACTCATGGAGTAAGATCAGGATTCCTAGGATTTTGTCCTTTCTCCAAGAAGGATTGGAGAAGGGGTTATCAGCTAGTTCCTTAAAGGGACAGATATCTGCTTTATCAATTCTACTGCACAAACGTCTGGCAGATGTTCCAGATGTTCAGTCGTTCTGTCAGATTTTAGTTAGAATCAAGCCTGTGTTTAAACCTGTTGCTCCGCCATGGAGTTTGAATTTAGTTCTTAAGGTTCTTCAAGGGGTTCCGTTTGAACCTATGCATTCCATAGATATTAAGCTTCTATCTTGGAAAGTTCTGTTTTTAGTTGCTATCTCTTCGTCTCGAAGAGTTTCTGAACTATCTGCATTGCAATGCGACTCGCCTTATCTTGTTTTCCATGCTGATAAGGTGGTTTTGCGTACCAAACCTGGATTCCTTCCTAAGGTTGTTACTAATAAGAATATTAATCAGGAAATTGTTGATCCTTCTCTGTGTCCTAATCCTTCCTCTAAGAAGGAGCGTCTATTGCACAACTTGGACGTGGTTCGTGCTTTAAAGTTTTACTTGCAAGCGACCAAAGATTTTCGTCAAACATCTTCTTTGTTTGTGGTCTATTCTGGAAAATGTAGAGGTCAAAAAGCTACGGCTACCTCTCTTGCCTTTTGGCTAAAAAGCATCATCCGTTTGGCATACGAGACTGCTGGACAGCAGCCTCCTGAAAGAATTACAGCTCACTCTACTAGAGCGGTGGCTTCCACATGGGCTTTTAAAAATGATGCTTCTGTTGAACAGATTTGTAAGGCTGCGACTTGGTCTTCGCTTCATACCTTTTCCAAATTTTCTAAATTTGATGCCTTTGCTTCTTCGGAGGCTGTTTTTGGGAGAAAAGTTCTTCAAGCAGTGGTGCCTTCTGTTTAACCATCTGTCTTGTCCCTCTCGTTCATCCGTGTCCTGTAGCTTTGGTATTGTATCCCACAAGTAAAGGATGAATCCGTGGACTCGTCTTACCTTTATAGAAGAAAACTAAATTTATGCTTACCTGATAAATTGATTTCTTCTATGGTAAGACGAGTCCACGGCCCGCCCTGTCATTTTAAGACAGATTATATTTTTTTGATTTACACTTCAGTCACCTCTGCACCTTGTAGTTTCTCCTTTTCCTTCCTGTACCTTCGGTCGAATGACTGGGGGGTGGAGCTAAGGGAGGAGCTATATGGAGCTATATAGACAGCTCTGCTGTGGTGCTCTTTGCCACTTCCTGTAGGGAAGGATAATATCCCACAAGTAAAGGATGAATCCGTGGACTCGTCTTACCATAGAATAAATCAATTTATCAGGTAAGCATAAATTTAGTTTTTCTTGTCATTTTAATTTACACTATTCTAACGCCTAGATTACAAGTCGTGCGCTAACTGCAGTGCACTTGCGTTATGTTTTTTTCTGGCTCCCTTGAGCGTCTTCAGCCTCTCTAGTCTCACCAGTCCTTATGTTATTGAATATTATTCAATAACATAAGGACTGGTAAGGCTAGAGAGGCTCAAGATGCTCTAGGGAGCCGAAAAAAAACACATAACGCAAGTGCACTGCAGTTAGCGCACGACTCGTAATTGTTTAAAAAAAAAATTAAGGTGATGAAAGTCCACAAGCCATTACCTCTGGGATTCAATTCCCGGCCACTAGGAGGAGGCAAAAATACCAAACATATCAAGAGCTTTCAATCCCCCTTCTTCTCTGAATACCTCAGTCTTATCTTCACAGCTGAAGGTGAAGAACTGAGGTGCTCATCCTTGCCAGTGGACAATTATATATCTATCTCAAACAGTCCTTTACTATTTGTCATTCTTAAGATGGTTGTTTGACCATTTGTATTTTACTTCTACGGTTCCATTTTTTTAGTGCTAGCGTTATATAGGATGGTATCTCCATGCTTATATAGCCACTCAATTCTCTCGGTAGCGTGCTAAAAGTTTTTTAATCAATCCATGCGTGATACAGAGCCGTGCTATAGTTTCTTGGTAAGTCACCCAACCATCTCACTGTTATATATGGGGGATAGTGAGGTGAATGCAATAATTCACTTTTTCTCCCACTGTGCTAATTCCCGCCTTCTATAATTCTCCTCACAACAGTGGCCATATTTAACTGCAGGGTGGGCGTAAGTTACCCATATATATCGGGTGTTTTTGTGTTTTTATTTGCAGTTTTTTTTTTTATAAACTTTATTTATAGTGATGACAAATCATAATGACACGCAATGTACAGATATACACAAACAATGCTGTACAATATGCTTTTTTGATGTTATGCTGTATTATTGAATAAAGTAAAACATGAAATATGGTCCTTGACTTTGAGTGTTTATGTTATTCTTTTTTCCCTGTTGAGTCTCTCCACACTTCTTGTGGCTTTTGCCGTTATCTACACTAAATAACATAACTTAACAGGATATTAGTAATGAAAGAAAAGTAATAAATATCAAATCATTCCTGTTGCATCAAGCAAATGTCTCCTCATTTTTGCCAGTCCCCCAGAGTGCCATTGCCTGTTATTTACTTAACTGTAGGTCCCTACTCATTCTGTATTAATGAATTGTCTGTAAAATCCAAGTTCAATTCTCCCTCAACTGTGCCTTCATCAGGTTCCTTAATGGGTATAGGATTTGCTTCTGTTGACTACTCTCCAGTGTGAACAGAAAAGATTCCCATTTTTTCATGAAAAGTGCAGTTTTTGGGGTAGATTTATTAAATGCCGGGCAAATCATACGCTGTCGGCATTTCTTGTGAAATGCTTGTGCAATGCTGCCCTTTGCACATTGGCAAGCAGGGGGTGTTGATCGTCTCGATCGGATCTGGATGATTGCAGTCCGTTTACAACCGCTGCTTCTTAACTAATGTCTCCGGCGAGCCGGAGACTTCGGGGGTAGATTGCAGCATCCGCTGCTTGCTAAATCTACCCCTTTGTCTGAAGCTCTCCTAAAGTGTCTGTTCCAGTTGTAATTGTTGCTGGATATTATGCTTTAGTTGAACCAGAGGGATTTCCTTAACATCTAAGAAAATGACATTCTGGAGTGAGAGTTTCTTTTTTAGGATATTAGAGATGTCTTCCTCTGGTGCTGAGCATTTCGGACATTTACCAGAAGGACTAGCTTCTCATTTCTTATACTGTTGAGGTGTAATGTATGCCAATATATTGGGTAGTGTGGTCATTGTTTAGTTTTTGAAGGAATCTATAAAATGGCGAAATTGATGTTACGCCCTGTGCTGCCAAATTTATTAATATATAAATGTCATTGTCAGTTTTAGGGAGTTTGTGAGCGTGAATAAGACTGGTTCAAGGGGTGTGAACTTGGTATATTGAATTGCGTTTGTAAGGTAATGAAGGAAACGATGTTAGAGTTTTCATCATTTAACACTTGGGATACTAAATGTAATCGTATGTAAATTAAATTTATACATATGTTTTAAATTGGTTCTAAAGTTTTATTAAAGTAACAACTTGGATCGCATACGGCAGTTTGGAGTTTTTTTACTTGCAGAGTGCAGCCGAGAAATCCGGTGTTCATTGAGCTGGAACACTGAGATATTTCAGCAAGATAGAAACAGCACTAACGAATGCTTGGATTTTTGTGAGTACCGCTCTAGTAGGTGTATGATTGGTGGAAGTCACTACAGTTATATCTACACTAGGAGAAGCCCCTTCTCGTATCTTTTCTCCTTCAGATAAAGATAAGGGAGTCAGTGCACTGAAACACAGAGAGATTTCAGCATGCCACAGAAGCACTTTTAAGTGCAATTACCTTTTTGAGTATATTTTCACAACTATAAAATTTGGTGGAGGAACATAATCGTATAAATTATACTAGGAGGTGCACTTTCTGTTGTGCTTTATCTTAAAGTGATCATCTTGATGTGAAGGTCATGAAAGGAGTAAGCCCCCAGTTCTGACATGGTCCAGGATTAGAAGATCCACAATAGACAATAAGGGGCCAAATTATCACGATCGGGCTGATTGACACCCCCTGCTAGAGGCTGAATCACCGCAAATCTGCAGGGGGCGGCATTGCACAAGCAGTTTAAAAGAACTGCTTGTGCAATGATAAATGCAGACAGCGTATGCTCTCGGCATTTGTCGATGTGTGGCGGACATGATACGCTACATTGTATCATGTCCGCTCGCACATTAATAAATAGGCCCCTAAGGATAGATATATGGGACTATTAACCATATACATAAAGATTATTAGTTTATAATATTGGTCTGTAAACTATAAGTAGAGACTATCACCTCACATTATAGGATCATACAGTATATATAATCATTTAGGTTTATATAGTATAAGTGGTGCAATCTAGAGATATATAATCAGTTTGTGATTATTATTTACATTTCTTTGATAAATGTAATTCTAGTCTCTTGCAAATTAGGAATGGTTCTGTTCCTGCTCAGAAATCAGAGTTTCCTTGAAATGGGAAATATTTAGCGACTTCATCCTAGCCTTTTACAAACTTTCCTCCATGCATACAGTTGTTTTATAAAGGGATAATCTGTAAGGAATGAGTCTTCTTTACTAGCAGTAATATGGGGAAGCATTTGAAGTGAAGCTCATTGCTCTAGCTCAGGCATAGTGAAGTGATTTGTATTAGAGAGCCAGTCCAGAACATATATAATCTGTGCTGCCCAACTATAAAGTTCAAAATTTAGGACCGCCATTCCTCCAGAGGCAATGGACCTAGTTATGCGTGTCCAGCTTATTCTATGTTTCTTGTTTGCCCAGATAAATCTAGAAATCCGATAGTTTACAAATTTGAGGTCTGCTTTATGCGCAACCTCAGGTATCATCTGAAATAAATAAAGTAGTTTTGGAAATAGTACCATTTTCACTAGTCCTATTCTACCTGACATAGATAGTGGGAGTTTAGTCCAGTGTGAGATAAGATCTTTTATTTCCTGTATAATGAGTGTGTATCTAGCTTCATACCACTTGGCCAGATTAAAAGAGAGAGGTCTATTCCCAGGTATTTAAAGGTATCGGTTATTGTTTAAAAGGTATATGGTAGCTTAGTTAAGAGTATTTGTGGGCATAACCATATCCGTTCAGACTTATCTGTCTTAACTTTATAGCCTGAGATCTGACCGAATTCCTTTATGATAGATATAACTTTTACTATATGTTATCTTTAGATTTTTGCATGTAAAGGAACATGTCATACGAACAATGATAAATAGGTTGTCACATTACCTATTTGTAAGCCTTCCGTATCATTATGAAGTTTAATCGGAAGACACTCTATAGATAAATCAAACATCAGAGGGGAGAGTGGACAGCCCTCGTCAGTCTCGTGCCTCTCTGAAAGAAGAAAGGTGATAAGGATTCCCCATTTATGATTATTGAAGCTTGAGGAGTTGAATTCAGGGTTTGTATAATTTGGGCAAATGTACCAGTAATCCGAATTTGTTAAGTGTAAGAAAGAGGTGATCCACAAAACCCTATTGAAAGCCTTTTTGGCATTGACTAATAAGGCACATGCCTCTGGGGTGTTTATCTTTGTTTTTCTGTAATTTCCAAAAATGAGTTAGGATGATTTGGAGTGTGTGGATGTTGGTGACCGAGGATCTTCCCTTAACAATCCCAGTTTTGATCTGAGTGAATTAGGTTTGGTAGGATAGTAGCCCACCTATTAGCTAGAATTTTTGTAAATAGTTAGCAGTCTGTATTCATCAGGGAAATAGGTAAGATTCTGGAGTAAGGGGATTTTTATCTAATTTAAGAATGACAATAGGGGGCCGATTTAACAAGCCCCGAATGGTGAGTAATGCACTTGTTTCCGCGCAAGCCTTCTGGTTCTCCAGAAACAGGAGTTAAAAAGCAACAGTCTTAAGACCGCTGCTCCTTTACTCGTCCACTGCCTCATACGGTCGGGTTGATTGACAACCCCTGCTAGCGGCCGATTGGCCGCAAATCTGCAGGGTGGGGCATTACACAAGCAGTTCACCAGAACTGCTTGTGCAATGTTAAATGCCGACAGTGTATGCTGTCGGCATTCAGCGATGCAGGGCGGACATGATTCGCTATAGCAAATCATGTCCTCCCCGGGGTATGATAAATCTAGAAAAAACGACAAAGTGGGCACAGGGATGAACGGAGTTTCATTTATTCAAAGCATCAAATCATCAGAATAAAAGCAACAGCAGGTAAGAACAGCTCGTCTTACCTGCCTGGAAATTTATACCCAGATGTGTAGCCTAATAGTATAATTGACAGACACAAATTGACAAAATTTAAAGAGACAGTCGTATAATAACATGTATAGGCTCTATAACAAGATAATTGTTTTACATATATAACAAGATAGAGTACACTCTATTGAATATACAATATAACAGAAATTTTAGGTCATCAGTGGCATAATATACATTTTAATAGGTAGTAAATATACTTTTAAGAAACAAGTAATAGGAATAAGAGAGAATTTAATCAATATTGTTAACAATAAACAGTTACTTTAAATATAAAGTTAGAGTCATAATAAGACAAATAGGTTAATGAAAAGTCTGTAGTCAAAATATCTATGATGGCTTATATAAGAGATAACAACACCAAAAGTTTAAAATACCTCTGTATCTAAATTCTTCCAATCACATGTAACTCAAAAAGTTTGTACACTGCAAAATTGTACTAATTGTCGCAGTAAATTTACTATCTATTTAGCTTGGTGTAACATGTGTAATATGCAATACGTGGGACATACCACTAGAGAGACCTGTGAACGCATACGTGAACACTTGAATGATATAGATAATTCTAGACACTGTTCAACTTTGACATTCCATTTTATAAATGAACATCTTAGTCTTACTAATCATTTTAGGTGGTGCATTATTAAAACCATTCAGAGACCCCAAGGGGTGGTGACATTCATCACATACTTGCCAAAAGAGAAGCTTTTTGGATATTTATCCTCCAAACTCGTGTCCCGTATGGTTTCAATATTGAGACAGATATTATAAACTTTTGGTGTTGATATCTCTTATATAAGCCATTATAGATATTTTGACTACAGGCTTTTCATTAATCTAATTGTCTTATTATGACTCTAACTTTATATTTGAAGTAACTGTTTATTGTTAACAATATTGATTGAATTCTCTCTTATTCTTGTTATTTGTTTCTTAAAAGTATATTTACTACCTATTAAAATGTATATTATGCCACTGATGACCTAAAATTTCTGTTATATTGTATATTCAATAGAGTGTACTCTATCTTGTTATATATGTAAAAAAAATTATCTTGTTATAGAGACTATACATGTTATTATACGACTGTCTCTTTAAATTTTGTCAATTTGTGTCTGTCAATTATACTATTAGGTTACACATGTGGGTATAAATTTCCAGGCAGGTACTTGTTACAGCATTCGTCTATGAGTAAGGCTATCTGACAGCCGAAACACATAAGACGAGCTGCTCTTACCTGCTGTTGCTTTTATTCTGATGATTTGATGCTTTGAATAAATGGAACTCCGTTCATCCTCGTGCCCACTTTGTCATTTTTTCAGATGCTTATGGTCAAGACAGGAGCTCTTGCTGCATTGGTTTGCCAGTGGTGCATGTTCCTCATCGACATTATCTCGAAGCTTCAAGAATCAAGTTTGTACTTCCTCTGGGTCTGTATTTCGGGCGCAATCAGTGCACAGAGGTTGAGGAGGAGTTTCTTGGACACGGAACTGTAACATCACTATCCCCGCTAAACAAGGTGTTGTGGCCCGACGGAGGAGCGCGTGCAGCGCATTATACCCAGCGTTTGTGGATATGTTTGCTTACGACAACTACCCTCTTACACCCGATGCAAGGGATCATTGATAGCAGTTTTGAGGTCTGCTTTATCCCGGTGTTTTTTTGAGGCATGTCAGTGAAGTATTGTGACTCACACATTTCAATCCAGGATTTCCAATCAGGTACTTTCTGAAATCGGTTTAAGATATAATTGTTTCTTCCACAATAACTCTGCTACATTTTCTACCACAATAGTGTAGCTTGCTTTATCCCTAAAAGTGGTTTCCTGACATGTCACACAAGTGGATATTTTCAAGATATACATATACTGTATACTATATGTCTGTTTTCCAGTTCAGGACTTAATACACTTGGGACATTTTTCAAAACATACTATATCTACATGCTACATGTTATATTTCAGTGGTTTGTGGTTGATATCTTACAATTGTTTCAGGAGTGCAGCTGTTTTTCATTTCGTTCACTGACTTATGATTAATCTACCCCTATGTGTGCTTCCGTAAAGCACTGTGAAAGTTTAACACTACCATCCATTATCTTTTTGAAAAGACTGGCTAAAGTACCCTCATTTTTAAGTATTTTATAGAAATCCCAAGGAAGTCCATCAGGATCTGTTTTTTTTCCCGATGGCTTTGGCTACCTTCTGGTCAGAAATAGGGTCATTTAAAGTTTGTAATTGTTCTTCAGATACCTTGGAAAGTGTGACTGATTGCCAGAAAGCCTGTTGGAGAGACAGATTTATAGTATGGTTTTGGTATAAGATTTGATAATAATTCCTTAATGTATTTTGAATTACTGAAGTGATAGTGCAGACTTTCTGTTCGTCACTAATTGCTAAGATAGTATGATAATCTTTTAGCAGTTTGGTACGTTTGGCTAAGTGTCTCCCAGTTTTATTACCATGCCTGTAAAGGTCATAAGCGATTCTTGTATGAGATTTTTGTCTCTAAATTTTCTAGTCTGTTGGAATTTAATTTTTGTGTCTGTTAATATTTTTGTTAATTGTTTCTCTCTCTGTCTTTTCTTTTTTTGATTCCCACCAGGTATGAAGTAACAACACCCCTAAGCACCACCTTCTCTGCTTCCCAATAATGCATTTTGTTATGGAGATGTTCCTGATTTACAGTCATGTTAGAATACCATTCCCCTACCAGATATCTTTGTAAATTTAAACCTCTTAATAAATATTTTGGGAAGGTGAATTTACAGGTTTATATGTCTCAAAATGAATATTAATCTTAAAGGACAACTCAATGCAGTGGAATTAGATAATTAACACATGTATAATAAAAAGACAAGGCAATAGCACTTACTATGAATTTCAAATAAGCAGTAGATATGTTTTCTGACAAATTTATTTTTTCTCCCATTTTCCGGCCCCCTGTATCATGTGACAGACATCAGCCAATCACAGACTAGTTTATGTATACCCTGTGAGCTTGTGCACATGCTCAGTAGGATCTTGTTCCCCAGAAAGTGTGAATATAAAAAGACTGTACAAAATTTTATAATGGATGTAAATTGTAAAGTGTCTTAAAACTGCATGATCTATCAGAATGATAAAAGTTTATTTCTTCTGTTAAGTGTGATCAGTCCACGGGTCATCATTACTTCTGGGATATTACTCCTCCCCAACAGGAAGTGCAAGAGGATTCACCCAGCAGAGCTGCATATAGCTCCTCCCCTCTACGTCACCCCCAGTCATTCTCTTGCACCCAACGACTAGATAGGATGTGTGAGAGGACTATGGTGATTATACTTAGTTTTATATCTTCAATCAAAAGTTTGCTATTTTAAAATAGCACCGGAGTGTGTTATTATCTCTCTGGCAGAGTTTGAAGAAGAATCTACCAGAGTTTTTGTTATGATTTTAGCCGGAGTAGTTAAGATCATATTGCTGTTTCTCGGCCATCTGAGGAGAGGTAAACTTCAGATCAGGGGACAGCGGGCAGATGAATCTGCATAGAGGTATGTAGCAGTTTTTATTTTCTGACAATGGAATTGATGAGAAAATCCTGCCATACCGATATAATGTCATGTATGTATACTTTACACTTCAGTATTCTGGGGAATGGTACTTCACTAGAATTACACTGTAAGAAATACATAAAGCTGTTTAATAACTAGAGATTATGTTTAACGTTTTTTCTGGAATGTAAAATCGTTTTCATTTACTGAGGTACTGAGTGAATAAATGTTTGGGCACTATTTTTCCACTTGGCAGTTGCTTAATCTGTTTTTCTGACAGTTTCTGTTCTCCCTCACTGCTGTGTGTGAGGGGGAGGGGCCGTTTTTTTGTCGCTTTTACTGCATCAAATATTTCAGTCAGCAACTCATTGTATTCCCTGCATGATCCGGTTCATCTCTACAGAGCTCAGGGGTCTTCAAAACTTATTTTGAGGGAGGTAATTTCTCTCAGCAGAGCTGTGAGAATTATAGTTTGACTGAGATAAAAAACGTTTATTCTGTAATTTGTTTCCTGCTTTCAGAATTTGTTATCTTTGCTAATGGGATTAAACCTTTGCTAAAGTTGTGTTGTTTACAAGGATTGAGGCTATAACTGTTTCAATTTATTAATTTTCAACTGTCATAGATCTTCTGTGCTTCTTAAAGGCACAGTACGTTTTAATATTATTCTAATTGAATTGTATTTCCAAGTTGAAAGTTTATTTGCTAGTGTGTTAAACATGTCTGATTCAGAGGATGATACCGGTGTCATTTGTTGCAATGCCAAAGTGGAGCCCAATAGAAATTTATGTACTAACTGTATTGATGCTACTTTAAATAAAAGTCAATCTGTACAAATTGAACAAATTTCACCAAACAACGAGGGGAGAGTTATGCCGACTAACTCGCCTCACGTGTCAGTACCTACATCTCCCGCTCAGAGGGAGGTGCGTGATATTGTAGCGCCGAGTACATCTGGGCGGCCATTACAAATCACATTACAGGATATGGCTACTGTTATGACTGAGGTTTTGGCTAAATTACCAGAACTAAGAGGTAAGCGTGATCACTCTGGGGTGAGAACAGAGTGCGCTGATAATATTAGGGCCATGTCAGACACTGCGTCACAGGTGGCAGAACATGAGGACGGAGAACTTCATTCTGTGGGTGACGGTTCTGATCCAAACAGACTGGATTCAGATATTTCAAATTTTAAATTTAAACTGGAAAACCTCTGTGTATTACTAGGGGAGGTGTTAGCGGCTCTGAATGATTGTAACACAGTTGCAATACCAGAGAAAATGTGTAGGTTGGATAAATATTTTGCGGTACCGACGAGTACTGAGGTTTTTCCTATACCTAAGAGACTTACTGAAATTGTTACTAAGGAGTGGGATAGACCCGGTGTGCCGTTCTCACCCCCTCCGATATTTAGAAAAATGTTTCCAATAGACGCCTCCACAAGGGACTTATGGCAAACGGTCCCTAAGGTGGAGGGAGCAGTTTCTACCTTAGCTAAGCGTACCACTATCCCGGTGGAGGATAGCTGTGCTTTTTCAGATCCAATGGATAAAAAGTTAGAGGGTTACCTTAAGAAAATGTTTGTTCAACAAGGTTTTATATTGCAACCCCTTGCATGCATTGCGCCGATCACGGCTGCAGCGGCATTCTGGATTGAGTCTCTGGAAGAGAACATTGGTTCAGCTACTCTGGACGACATTACGGACAGGCTTAGAGTCCTTAAACTAGCTAATTCATTCATTTCGGAGGCCGTAGTACATCTTACTAAACTTACGGCGAAGAATTCAGGATTCGCCATTCAGGCACGCAGGGCGCTGTGGCTAAAATCCTGGTCAGCTGATGTTACTTCTAAGTCTAAATTGCTTAATATACCTTTCAAAGGGCAGACCTTATTCGGGCCCGGGTTGAAAGAGATTATCGCTGACATTACAGGAGGTAAAGGCCATGCCCTGCCTCAGGACAAAGCCAAAGCCAAGACTAGACAGTCTAATTTTCGTTCCTTTCGTAATTTCAAAGCTGGAGCAGCATCAACTTCCTCTGCACCAAAACAGGAAGGAGCTGTTGCTCGCTACAGACAAGGCTGGAAACCTAACCAGTCCTGGAACAAGGGCAAGCAGACTAGGAAACCTGCTGCTGCACCTAAGACAGCATGAATTGAGGGCCCCCGATCCGGGATCGGATCTAGTGGGGGGCAGACTTTCTCTCTTCGCCCAGGCTTGGGCAAGAGATGTTCAGGATCCCTGGGCGCTAGAGATAATATCTCAGGGATACCTTCTGGACTTCAAATACTCTCCTCCAAGAGAGAGATTTCATCTGTCAAGATTGTCAACAATCCAGACAAAGAAAGAGGCGTTTCTACGCTGCGTACAAGAGCTCTTGTTAATGGGAGTAATCCATCCAGTTCCACGATCGGAACAGGGACAGGGGTTTTACTCAAATCTGTTTGTGGTTCCCAAAAAAGAGGGAACTTTCAGACCAATCCTGGACTTAAAGATCCTAAACAAATTCCTAAGAGTTCCATCGTTCAAGATGGAGACTATTCGGACAATTTTACCTATGATCCAAGAGGGTCAGTACATGACCACTGTAGATTTAAAAGATACTTACCTTCACATACCGATTCACAAAGATCATTATCGGTACCTAAGGTTTGCCTTCCTAGACAGGCATTACCAGTTTGTGGCTCTTCCATTCGGATTGGCTACAGCTCCAAGAATCTTCACAAAGGTTCTGGGTGCTCTTCTGGCGGTACTAAGACCGCGGGGAATCTCGGTAGCTCCATACCTAGACGACATTCTGATACAAGCTTCAAGCTTTCAAACTGCCAAGTCTCATACAGAGTTAGTGCTGGCATTTCTAAGTTCACATGGATGGAAGGTGAACGAAAAGAAAAGTTCACTCGTTCCACTCACAAGAGTTCCCTTCCTGGGGACTCTTATAGATTCTGTAGAAATGAAGATTTACCTGACAGAGGACAGGCTAACAAGACTTCAAAGTGCTTGCCGCACCCTTCATTCCATTCAACACCCGTCAGTGGCTCAATGCATGGAGGGAATCGGCTTAATGGTAGCGGCAATGGACATAGTACCCTTTGCACGCTTACACCTCAGACCACTGCAACTGTGCATGCTAAGTCAGTGGAATGGGGATTACTCAGACTTATCCCCTTCTCTGAATCTGGATCAAGAGACCAGAAATTCTCTTCTATGGTGGCTTTCTCGGCCACATCTGTCCAGGGGGATGCCATTCAGCAGACCAGACTGGACAATTGTAACAACAGACGCCAGCCTTCTAGGTTGGGGTGCCGTCTGGAATTCTCTGAAGGCTCAGGGACAATGGAGTCAGGAGGAGAGTCTCCTGCCAATAAACATTCTGGAATTGAGAGCAGTTCTCAATGCCCTCCTGGCTTGGCCCCAGTTGACAACTCGGGGGTTCATCAGGTTTCAGTCGGACAACATCACGACTGTAGCTTACATCAACCATCAGGGAGGGACAAGAAGCTCCCTAGCTATGATGGAAGTATCAAAGATAATTCTCTGGGCAGAGTCTCACTCTTGCCACCTGTCAGCAATCCACATCCCGGGAGTGGAGAACTGGGAGGCGGATTTCTTAAGTCGTCAGACTTTTCATCCGGGGGAGTGGGAACTTCATCCGGAGGTCTTTGCCCAAATACTTCGACGTTGGGGCAAACCAGAGATAGATCTCATGGCGTCTCGACAGAACGCCAAGCTTCCTCGTTACGGGTCCAGATCCAGGGATCCAGGAGCAGTCATGATAGATGCTCTGACAACACCTTGGGACTTCAGGATGGCTTACGTGTTTCCACCCTTCCCGTTGCTTCCGCGATTGATTGCCAGAATCAAACAAGAGAGAGCATCAGTGATTCTAATAGCACCTGCGTGGCCACGCAGGACTTGGTATGCAGACCTGGTGGACATGTCATCCTGTCCACCTTGGTCTCTACCTCTGAAACAGGACCTTCTGATACAGGGTCCCTTCAAACATCAAAATCTAACTTCTCTGAAGCTGACTGCTTGGAAATTGAACGCTTGATTTTATCAAGACGTGGGTTTTCTGAGTCAGTTATTGATACCTTAATACAGGCTAGGAAACCTGTTACCAGAAAGATTTAACATAAGATATGGCGTAAATACCTATATTGGTGTGAATCCAAAGGTTACTCTTGGAGTAAGGTTAGGATTCCTAGGATATTGTCTTTTCTACAAGAAGGTTTAGAAAAGGGTTTATCTGCTAATTCATTAAAGGGACAGATCTCAGCTCTGTCCATTCTGTTACACAAACGTCTGTCAGAAGTTCCTGACGTCCAGGCTTTTTGTCAGGCTTTGACCAGGATTAAGCCTGTGTTTAAAACTGTTGCTCCACCATGGAGTCTAAACCTTGTTCTTAATGTTTTTCAGGGCGTTCCGTTTGAACCCCTTCATTCCATTGATATAAAGTTGTTATCTTGGAAAGTTCTATTTTTAATGGCTATTTCCTCGGCTCGAAGAGTCTCTGAATTATCAGCCTTACATTGTGATTCTCCTTATTTGATTTTTCATTCGGATAAGGTAGTCCTGCGTACTAAACCTGGGTTCTTACCTAAGGTAGTTACTAACAGGAATATCAATCAAGAGATTGTTGTTCCTTCTTTATGCCCAAATCCTTCTTCAAAGAAGGAACGTCTACTGCACAACCTGGATGTAGTCCGTGCTCTAAAATTTTACTTACAGGCAACTAAGGAATTTCGACAAACGTCTTCTCTGTTTGTCATTTACTCTGGGCAGAGGAGAGGTCAAAAAGCTTCCGCTACCTCTCTTTCTTTTTGGCTTCGTAGCATAATTCGTTTAGCTTATGAGACTGCTGGACAGCAGCCTCCTGAAAGAATTACAGCTCATTCTACTAGAGCTGTGGCTTCCACTTGGGCCTTCAAGAATGAGGCCTCTGTTGAACAGATTTGCAAGGCTGCAACTTGGTCTTCGCTTCATACTTTTTCCAAATTTTACAAATTTGACACTTTTGCTTCATCGGAGGCTATTTTTGGGAGAAAGGTTCTTCAGGCAGTGGTTCCTTCTGTATAAAGAGCCTGCCTATCCCTCCCGTCATCCGTGTACTTTTGCTTTGGTATTGGTATCCCAGAAGTAATGATGACCCGTGGACTGATCACACTTAACAGAAGAAAACATAATTTATGCTTACCTGATAAATTCCTTTCTTCTGTAGTGTGATCAGTCCACGGCCCGCCCTGTTTTTAAGGCAGGTAAATATTTTTTAATTTATACTCCAGTCACCACTTCACCCTTGGCTTTTCCTTTCTCGTTGGTCCTTGGTCGAATGACTGGGGGTGACGTAAAGGGGAGGAGCTATATGCAGCTCTGCTGGGTGAATCCTCTTGCACTTCCTGTTGGGGAGGAGTAATATCCCAGAAGTAATGATGACCCGTGGACTGATCACACTACAGAAGAAAGGAATTTATCAGGTAAGCATAAATTATGTTTTTGACTTGAGTGTCCCTTTAAGGATTATTGGTGCATGGTCAGAGGCTGTAACTGGCTCTATATGCTTGTATCAGTTATTTTCAAACCTAAAGATTAAGAGATTAGAAAGAAGTCCATACGTGATAATGTATCTTTTGCAGGTGTTACACGGGTATAATCCTTTACCTCAGGGTTTCTATCTCTCCATATATCAGTCAAATCAAGTGATTTTTTGAATTTGAAATGCAGCTCCATCTCCCTTTTAATGTTTCCTAAATGAATAGACTTTACTCTGGTGGTCAGGATTTTTAAATCTGTCGGAATTTGTGAGGCTATGTTAACGTCTCCAGCAAGTATGGTGCTAGAGTCAGCTACACTCAATAATTTGGAACAAAAAGAACAAAAGTATGTGGCCCAAAAACTCCAGAGGTCAGATCAGAGTCAGAGGTCATGCGTCCACTTGAACTTGTACTACAGCAAATCTTACTTCAGAGTCTGAGTGTCTATTTAACTTTATAATTTAGTGGTTTATGGAAGAGGATAGCTACCCCCCTTGCCCTTTTACCTTCAAATGGAGTGTGTATAACTTCCCCTACCCAGTCTTGCTTCAATTTTTGATGCTCTATTCCATTTAGGTGAGTTTCTTTCAGAATCGCTATGTCAGATTTTTGTTTTTTAAGGTACTGTAGGATCATCTTTCTTTTTATTGGTGTAATGCCACCCACATTCCAAGAGATGATGTGCATATTTGACTTCTTAAATTATTAGTGGTTGAGAGGGCAAAATTTGTTCTAAAGCTTTTAGGTGTCTGGGGTTTTAAAGAGATGGCAACATAGTAACATAGTAGATGAGGTTGAAAAAAGACCGAAGTATATCAAGTTCAACCTATACAAATCTAAATTACTTACAAAAAGCTCCAGTTAAGCTTAAATAATCCCACTAAAATGTGACCCATTTAATACTAGCAATCATATCCATTAATTTTGTTTCTAGACAGAAATGTATCCAAACATTTTTTAAATGTATCTAGGGTATTGGCATTCACTACCTCCTTTGATAATGAGTTCTACAATTTTATTGCTTTTACAGTGAAAAAACATTTCCGTTGCAGGAGATTAAATCTCCTTTCCTCCAACCTTAAATTGTGACCTCTTGTCACAAACAATTTTCTTGGAATAAACAGAGCTTCTGCCATCTCTGTATATGGGCCTTGAATATATTTATATAAAGTAATCATGTCACCTCTCAAGCGCTTTTTTTCTAAAGAAAACAGACCCAGTTTGGCTAGCTTTTCCTAATAGCTTAAATTCTCCATTCCCCTTATTAGCTTTGTGGCCCTTCTCTGAACTAGTTCTGCAATATCTTTTTTATGCGATCGGCCCCCAGAACTGCACTCCATACTCAAGGTGAGGTTATACCAGGGATTTATATAGTGACAGAATTATGCTTTCCTCCCTTGAATCAATGCCTCCTTTAATACATGCTAGTATGTTATTAGCCTTTGTAGCCGCTGCCCTGCATTGTGCACCCATCTTTAGCTTGTTATATATTACTACTCCCAAATCCTTTTCCTCCTCTGGCTAAGTATTGTCCCATTTAAATAATACATTTCCTGCTTATTTTTACTTCCAAAATGTAGTACCTTGCATTTTCCTGTATTAAATCTAATTTTCCATTTACCTGCTCATACTAATTTTTGCAGATCCCTTTGTAACGAAAGTTTATCCTGCTCTGACCTAATGACCTTACTTAAAGGGACACTGAACACAATTTTTTCTTTTGTGATTCAGATAGAGCATGCAATTTTAAGCAACTTTCTAATTTACTCCTATTATCACATTTTCTTTAGATGCCGGCCCATTTTTGGTGAACAATCTGGGATGTTCTTGCTGATTGGTGGATAAATTCGCCCACCAATAAACAAGTGCTTTCCAGAGGCTGAACCAAAAATTGGCTGACTCCTTAGCTTAGATGCCTTCTTTTTCAAATAAAGAAAGCAAGAGAACAAAAAAATAATAATAATAAGAGTAATTTAGAAAGTTGCTTAAAATTGCATGCTCTATCTGAATCACAAAAGAAAAAAATTGGATTCAGTGTCTCTTTAACTTAGTATCATCTGCAAAAATAGAGGTGTCACTATTTAATCCTTGCTCCAAGTAATTTATCAAAATATTAAAAAGAACAGGGCCCAGTACTGATCCCTGGGGGACTTCACTGATTACCTTTGTCCAATCTGAGTATGATCCATTCACTTCTACTCGTTGCTCCCTATCTTTTATTCAGTTATTTATCCATGAGCTAACATTTTTAGCTATTCCCAGTCCCTTACTTTTGTGCATTAATCTCTCATGTGGCACTGTATCAAGTACCTTTACAAAATCTAACGGCTAGATTTAGAGTTTTGTCGGTAACGACCCGCGTAGCTAACGCTGGCTTTTTTTCTGGCTGCACCTTTTAAATAACTCTGGTATTGAGAGTCCATAGAATGTCAGCGTTAGCAGCTCCAAAAAAGGAGCGTAGAGCATATTTAACGCAACTGCAACTCTCGATACCAGAGTTGCTTACGGACGCGGCCAGCCTAAAAAACGTGCTTGTGCACGATTCCCCCATAGGAAACAATGGGGCTGTTTGAGCTGAAAAAAAACCTAACACCTGCAAAAAAGCCGCGTTCAGCTCCTAACGCAGCCCCATTGTTTGCTATGGGAAAACACTTCCTACGTCTGCACCTAACACTCTAACATGTACCCCGAGTCTAAACACCCCTAACCTTACACTTATTAACCCCTAATCTGCCACCCCCGCTATCGCTGACCCCTGCATATTATTTTTAACCCCTAATCTGCCGCTCCGTAAACCGCCGCTACTTACATTATCCCTATGTACCCCTAATCTGCTGCCCCTAACACCGCCGACCCCTATATTATATTTATTAACCACTAATCTGCCCCCCACAACGTCGCCTCAACCTGCCTACACTTATTAACCCCTAATCTGCCGAGCGGATCTCACCGCTGCTATAATAAAGTTATTAACCCCAATCCGCCTCACTCCCGCCTCAATAACCCTATAATAAATATTATTAACCCCTAATCTGCCCTCCCTAACATCGCCGACACCTAACTTCAATTATTAACCCCTAATCTGCCGACTGGAGCTCACCGCTATTCTAATAAATGTATTAACCCCTAAAGCTAAGTCTAACCCTAACACTAACACCCCCCTAAATTAAATATAATTTTAATCTAACGAAATTAATTAACTCTTATTAAATAAATTATTCCTATTTAAAGCTAAATACTTACCTGTAAAATAAATCCTAATATAGCTACAATATAAATTATAATTATATTATAGCTATTTTAGGATTAATATTTATTTCACAGGTAACTTTGTATTTATTTTAACCAGGTACAATAGCTATTAAATAGTTAAGAACTATTTAATAAGCTAAAATAGTTAAAATAATTACAAATTTACCTGTAAAATAAATCCTAACCTAAGTTACAATTAAACCTAACACTACACTATCAATAGATTAATTAAATAAAATACCTATAATTATCTACAATTAAACCTAACACTACACTATCAATAAATAAATTAAATACAATTCCTACAAATAAATACAATGAAATAAACTATCTAAAGTACAAAAAATAAAAAAGAACTAAGTTACAAAAAATAAAAAAAATATTTACAAACATTAGAAATATATTACAACAATTTTAAACTAATTACACCTACTCTAAGCCCCCTAATAAAATAACAAAGCCCCCCAAAATAAAAAAATGCCCTACCCTATTGTAAATTACTAAAATTCAAAGCTCTTTTACCTTACCAGCCCTGAACAGGGCCCTTTGCGGGGCATGCCCCAAGAAGTTCAGCTCTTTTGCCTGTAAAAAAAAACATACAATACCCCCCCCTACATTACAACCCACCACCCACATACCCCTAATCTAACCCAAACCCCCCTTAAATAAACCTAACACTAAGCCCCTGAAGATCTCCCTACCTTGAGTCGTCTTCACCCAGCCGAGCCAAATTCTTCATCCAAGCGGAGCAAGAAGAGGTCTTCCATCCGATTGAAGTCTTCATCCAAGAGGCATCTTCTATCGTCATCCATCCGGAGCGGAGCGGCAGCATCCTGAAGACCTCCGACGCGGAACATCCATCCTGGCCGACTCACCGATGGAACTGAAGAGGAGATCCGGAGCGACAAAAGTGATCCTCCAAGGGGCTCTGAAGAAGTCTTCCATCCGATGAAATGATCCTCCAAGCGGCGCTGAAGAAGTCTTCCATCCGATGAAGTGATCCTCCAAGCGGCGCTGAAGAAGTCTTCCATCCGGGCGATGTCATCTTCCAAGCGGGGTCTTCAATCTTCTTTCTTCAGGATCCATCTTGCAGACCTCCGACGCGGAACATCCTGCTGGCCCGACGGACTACCGACGAATGAAGGCTCCATTAAATGACGTCATCCAAGATGGCGTCCCTCGAATTCCGATTGGCTGATAGGATTCTATCAGCCAATCGGAATTAAGGTAGGAATATTCTGATTGGCTGATAGAATCAGCAAATCAGAATCAAGTTCAATTCGATTGGCTGATTGGATCAGCCAATCGGATTGAACTTGATTCTGATTGGCTGATTCCATCAGCCAATCAGAATATTCCTACCTTAATTCCGATTGGCTGATAGAATCCTATCAGCCAATCGGAATTCGAGGGACGCCATCTTGGATGACGTCATTTAAAGGAACCGTCATTCGTCGTTCAGTCGTCGGCCAGGATGGATGTTCCGCGTCGGAGGTCTTCAGGATGCTGCCGCTCTGCTCCGGATGGATGACGATAGAAGATGCCTCTTGGATGAAGACTTCAATCTGATGGAAGACCTCTTCTTGCTCCGCTTGGATGAAGAATTTGGCTCGGCTGGGTGAAGACGACTCAAGGTAGGGAGATCTTCAGGGGCTTAGTGTTAGGTTTATTTAAGGGGGGTTTGGGTTAGATTAGGGGTATGTGGGTGGTGGGTTGTAATGTTGGGGGGGGGTATTGTATGTTTTTTTTTACAGGCAAAATAGCTGAACTTCTTGGGGCATGCCCCGCAAAGGGCCCTGTTCAGGGGTGGTAAGGTAAAAGAGCTTTGAACTTTAGTAATTTAGAATAGGGTAGGGCATTTTTTTATTTTGGGGGGCTTTGTTATTTTATTAGGGGGCTTAGAGTAGGTGTAATTAGTTTAAAATTGTTGTAATATATTTCTAATGTTTGTAAATATTTTTTTATTTTTTGTAACTTAGTTCTTTTTGATTTTTTGTACTTTAGATAGTTTATTTCATTGTATTTATTTGTAGGAATTGTATTTAATTTATTTATTGATAGTGTAGTGTTAGGTTTAATTGTAGATAATTATAGGTATTTTATTTAATTAATTTATTGATAGTGTAGTGTTAGGTTTAATTGTAATTTAGGTTAGGATTTATTTTACAGGTAAATTTGTAATTATTTTAACTATTTTAGCTATTAAATAGTTCTTAACTATTTAATAGCTATTGTACCTGGTTAAAATAAATACAAAGTTACCTGTAAAATAAATATTAATCCTAAAATAGCTATAATATAATTATAATTTATATTGTAGCTATATTAGGATTTATTTTACAGGTAAGTATTTAGCTTTAAATAGGAATAATTTATTTAATAAGAGTTAATTAATTTCGTTAGATTAAAATTATATTTAATTTAGGGGGGTGTTAGTGTTAGGGTTAGACTTAGCTTTAGGGGTTAATACATTTATTAGAATAGCGGTGAGCTCCAGTCGGCAGATTAGGGGTTAATAATTGAAGTTAGGTGTCGGCGATGTTAGGGAGGGCAGATTAGGGGTTAATACTATTTATTATAGGGTTATTGAGGCGGGAGTGAGGCGGATTAGGGGTTAATAACTTTATTATAGTAGCGGTGAGATCCGCTCAGCAGATTAGGGGTTAATAAGTGTAGGCAGGTGGAGGCGACGTTGAGGGGGGCAGATTAGGGGTTAATAAATATAATATAGCGGTCGGCGGTGTTAGAGGCAGCAGATTAGGGGTACATAGCTATAATGTAGGTGGCGGCGCTTTGCGGTCGGCAGATTAGGGGTTAATTATTGTAGGTAGCTGGCTGTGACGTTGTGGGGGCAGGTTAGGGGTTAATAAATATAATATAGGGGTCGGCGGTGTTAGGGGCAGCAGATTAGGGGTACATAAGTATAACGTAGGTGGCGGTCGGCAGATTAGGGGTTAAAAAAATTTAATCGAGTGGCGGCGATGTGGGGGGACCTCGGTTTAGGGGTACATAGGTAGTTTATGGGTGTTAGTGTACTTTAGAGTACAGTAGTTAAGAGCTTTATGAACCGGCGTTAGCCCAGAAAGCTCTTAACTACTGACTTTTTTCTGCGGCTGGAGTTTTGTCGTTAGAATTCTAACGCTCACTTCAGACACGACTCTAAATACCGGAGTTAGAAAAATCCCATTGAAAAGATAGGATACGCAATTGACATAACGGGATCTGCGGTATGGAAAAGTCGCGACTGAAAAGTGAGCGTTAGACCCTTTTTTGACTGACTCCAAATACCGGAGGTAGCCTAAAACCAGCGTTAGGAGCCTCTAACGCTGGTTTTCACGGCTACCGCCAAACTCCAAATCTAGGCCTAAGTATATCACATCAACTGATTCCCTTTCATTTATATTTTTACTTACTTCCTCATAGAATCTAATTAGATTAGTTTGACATGATCTATTTCTCATAAAACCATGCTGATTTGAAAAATTAAGAGTATATGTTTGTCTATAACATTGCTAAGTTCCCTTAACACCCTTGGGTGTATTCCATCTGGGCCTGGAGTTTTATTTACCTTAATATTATTCAGTTTTTTCCCGATATCCTCTATACATAACCCAGTTAATGGTATGGGCTGGCATGTTCTAGTTTGTTCCAAAGTATCGTCCATTGGTTCCTCTCTTGTGTATACTGAAGAAAAAAACTGGTTTAGTACCTCAGCCTTCTCCCTGTCACTGTTAACCATGCTACCCGCCACACATTTTAATATACCTATATTGTCCTTCTTAGATTTTTTGCTATTTATGTACTTAAAGAACCTTTTAGGGTTAGACTTAGAATCCTTTGCAATTCATTTTTCATTTTCAATTTTGGCTTATTTGGCTAGGGAAGTATTTAATGGTAAACCTAAGAGTGTAGGTCCTGGGTCTCTAGTAGAAGAGTGTATTAGCATACTTACAGTTTGGCACCCCAGGGTACACTACAATTGATCATAATTTCTAAGTGAGACAAGCATATCTGTGTGAGAAAATCAACAAACAACAAAGCTCTTTCAGCAGACAGAAACAACAACAACAAACAGAGCAGAATGTTTACAGGTATAACAAAGTAACTGTGAAGAACTTTCAATACATAACTTGGAAGTCCCAATACCCTTCCGAAGTTCCTAGTGTATATTCAACTTTAGTCTTCTGCATTTTACACTTGTATTTTATCATCTGGTGTTTGTCTAGAAGCTTTCTAGGCATTAAGAAATATTTGAAGATGTTTTGGGAAGTGAAATATTTTGGGTCCCTGAGAGGTTTGTAGTTTCAGAAGAGACGGATACAATATAGTCACAGATCTCCGTTGTCCATCAATTGTTTGCAATATAGGGAAAACTCGCGCCTCTTTTTAGTGACTTATGCAGAGTAATCTTTAAAGAGATAAATCTTATGACTTTCAAAAGTGAGGTAAAAAGTTTGTCTTTTAGTATCGCTGGTTTATCTTTGAATTTAAATAGCGAATCATGACCAGTCTGGGAAGAACCGTTGGAGCCTTTCTTCGATTCTGTGCGCCTATTCGGTGTGCTCTCTCAGCTATACAGGGCAGATTAGATTTTGGGATATACAGCAATTGTGGTAAGATGGTTTCTACAAATTCCAGCAAGGAAGTATTGGAGAATGATTCTGTCAGTCCAACAACTCTAAGTTGTTACGTATTGACCTATTTTCCAAATCCTCCAACTTTGTCTGGAGGACTTTGTTTTGCTTCTGAAGATATGTAATGTTCACTGTTTCTCTATGTTTACTTCCCCTTCGGCTAATTTCTGCTCTACTTCTGTCAGGCGAGTTGAGAAGCTCTTAAAATCTGAAGAGAGAGCATCCAGCCCTGTTTGTAATTGGTCAATTTTCGTCAGGAATAAGGCAGACAATTCAGAGACTTTAGGATGAGTGTCTTGGGCAGACTCATCTGTATGATCCTCTGCGGTAACAGAAGCGGGATATATATCAGCTTGGTGCTTTGACTTCTCCACTTACTTCAGGCTGCCAGGCATTTTGTCTGTCTGTTTGTGATAAATATTATAGTATTGGCACTAGGGATGGGCGAATGTGTAAATTTCTGAATTCTAATGTTATTACCGAAATTCGAATTATAAATCCGAATGTTGATAAGATTGAATTATTCTTAAAAATTCTATAATCGAATGCTATTTACAGTTTTCGAATGTCACTTTCGAATTCAAATGTTTATAATTAGATTGAATGTCCACATTCGAAAATTTGAATTTAGCATTCTATTTATTTAACAAATACTATTCAGAAGTTCAATAGTTCATGTGGTAGGGAATCTAGTAAATTGATACATAATAGATACAAATATATCATTTTGAATGTTTCTTTATAGAATATTGCATAATTTGAATATTACATTTAAAGAAAGCATTAGAAATACTATTACAAACATATAAATTCAAATTTTTCGAATTCGAATATTGCATAATTTGAATATTACATTTCAAGAAAGCATTAGAAATACTATTACAAATATAAATTCAAATTTTTCTAAACTAATATTTTCGAATGTAATCGTAAAATTCGAAACCGAACATTCGAAAATCGAATATTAGAATGTTACGTAAACATTCAAAATTCGATTCGAACGAACGAATGTGTTAAAATTCGTTTCATTTTTCGAATGTTGCGAAACATTCGGCCATCCCTAATTGGCACCCCCACCATATGTGAAGCATTTCTCCCAATCCTCCCCATTCCCTCCAACATGTGCCGATATCCTTCAGCTATAATTTTTTAAGGTGAGTATTGGTCATATACCACTGTTGTTATCATTTTTAAGATTGAGTTCCATGATGTGACAAGGAGGATTTTTTTAGTGTTTTCAAATATTCTATACCAATCTCTTTTAGTCAGGGTTTTATTCAGTTCCCTTTACCACAAACCAGAATAAGGAGGGAGGGGTGAGCTAACACACGTTAATAGTATTTTACAAGAAAGAGTTCCTTTCAGAGGAGTATTTTGTTGTAATATTTTGTTTCTCTTAGCATTTGGTCAGTCCTGATTTGGATGCTATAATCGCCACAATTAATGGAGAAAGAGTGCTTTTCTGCCTCAGGATAAAAAAAACAAAGTAAAGAACAGGTTTGTTTGCTGTTTTCATTTCGTCAGTCAAGGAACCAAAAGTCCTCTTCTTCTTCACAAATGTCTTCTAGATTTTTCAGTTTTTACGGAGGCCTGGAAGGTATTGTTTCTTTCAGCAAATTCTTCAGTTATCAGAGTTTCAGAATTGTCTGCACTCTCTTGTGAGGTTCCTTATCTTAATTTTTATTATGATAAGGTTGTCCGTCGTACAGTTTTCTACCTAAAGTTGTGTCTCTAGGAAACATCAGTCAAGAGATTGTAGCTCCTTCTTTGTGTTCTAACACTAAGAATTCTAAACAAAGACTTTTACACAATTCAGATGTGGTAAGAGTCACAAAAGACTTTATGCAATTTACTAGTGTGTTTATTCATTTCTCAGGCCCAGGAAAGGGTCAGAAGGCAACACTTTGCTTTTTAGTTAAAAAACGTAATTCATAAAGCTTACTTGGAAACAGGTAAGTCTCCTCCAAATCAGAGCCCATTTTACTAGATCAGTTTTCCCTTCTTGGGCACGTAGAAAGACATTTTTATATCTTTTTTCCTTTTCTGAGGTACCTTTTGGCAGGAAAGTCCTCCAGGCTGTAGTGTCCGGTAAATAGGTGCCTGCCTTAATTTTATTTTTCCCACCTATTTTCTCATGGACTTCATAGCTTGGGTATTAGATCCCAGAAGTATTGGCTTGTGGACTCTCACTCTTATGAAAGAAAACAAAATTTATGCTTAACTGATAAATTCCATTCTTTATGGTGGTGAGAGTTCATAAGACCCTCACATAAATTTTTATGTTCAATTGGCGGCAGTTCTAGTTTGCACCTTGTTTATCTTGCTTTGTCATTTCCTGCTTTTCTGTTTGTTCTCCTCTTCTTGGCAGGGCCGCCATCAGGGGGTGACAGGGGTGACTCCTGTCAGGGGCCCAATGGGCCAGGGGGCCCCATGAGGCTGGCAGCCACCAGTGGGTACTACAGCAGAGTGCTAATTGAGCATGGGAAATGTTATTACAAGGAGTAAAGTATTAGCATTTGAGAGGATTTCTGAGTGTGCACTAAACCACTATGCACAGTGTGAGACAGACTTGGCACTTTGTACAGTGTGTGCCTGTGTCAGACGGCAGATCACTTTTATTTGCAGAGGAGGTAGGACTTAGCAAATGTTTTTTATTTCTTTTTGCAATTTCGGATTGTAACTTCAATGTGGTAGTAGTTGTATGGTGGGGCCAGGGGTTCATAAAAACACATTTTTTTTAGCAGCAGTGTATTTATGATTATTTGACAATGCTGTAGAAATTCTATATTTAAAACCATGCAGAAATTCACAAATACACAAATGGTAGGTGCCCTTTTGGCAGATATGCATTTATATATATATATATATATATATATATATATATATATATCTGAAGATGATCCCTGTCACGAGACAAGAAAACAGGAGCGCAAGTCCGTGCACCAAACAGTACACGGACAATCTAAGTGTAGATTTAAAAAACTTTTTATTGCTTAAAAACAAACATAAAACTCCAAACATATGGTTCTCCACTCACATCAAATGTCCTCAAACATATGAGGTATGTGTGCGCATCTGTAAGAAATACCAGGAACGTCCCCACACCGGTCTCCTCTCCTCACTCTCCTGTGATGTCCGGTAACCAGCGGGTAAGTTCTCTTATCAGTGTCAGGACCCTCTCTCAATCCGATCTGACAAGCGTTGCACTGTTTGAAGCCGGCTCCAGTACAGACGCTATCCTTGTCGACGGAGTACGTCCTGCGTGTCGTCAAAGTGGGCCATGCCAAGGATAGCGTCTGTACTGGAGCTGGCTTCAAACAGTGCAACGCTTGTCAGATCGGATTGAGAGAGGGTCCTGACACTGATAAGAGAACTTACCCGCTGGTTACCGGACATCACAGGAGAGTGAGGAGTGTAATATTTATATGTTTGTATATATATATATATATATATATATATATATATATATATATATATATATATATATATATATATATATATATATATATATATATATATATAAATTAGTTTAAATTCCAAAGGAGGACTCAACTAGTGAATCTTGCCCTTAGAAAATAAAAGAAAAGTTGCGCACACTTATATGTACTAGTTTAAAATAATTGTACTAGTTTAAAATAGTTGTAGAAAGCACAATAGATTAACTTAATAGTTCTATTGTTTCTCTAGAAACAGATATAGTTTCAAGTGTGTTATAGTAAACAACCTGAAAATTAATCACTATTGTCAGTGAAAGGTGAGCCTATATTTAAATCTATATAAAATGTTCAAATATACATGAAATATAAAATAAAAAACATTATCAATAATTTTGAAAATGATTATAAAATAATTTATAAAAAGACAGTCTTATCCTTCTGATGATATTCCTGAGGTAAATATGCAGGGAGATGATTTCAGTGCAGCTCGTCAAGGAAACACCCAAGGTTCTGATTGAGTGATGTGGTACAGCTGTAGATATCTAAAAAGACAAGCGCACAGAGACACCTCTCATAGTGCAGATCAATTGGATTTATTTACACAAACATTTAAAATACAAGATAAGCTGTGGAAGGTATTCCTTACTCACAAATATGACCTCAATCGAAATGAGGTAAGATAAGGCAATTGGATACTCAAAGTGTCCCCACTTGTAGCCTGGAAGACGCCGGGCTGTAAAGGCAGTCCTCAAATCTCAATTCCGTAGATGAGGCTTTATGTTATTCTTTCCGGTAATAGTGGTCACAGTTCCTCATATGCTTGTTAGCAATCAAAGATGAACTTAGGTAAATATAGCACAATGCGCTCTATTCAGAGCTGTAAAATACCGCTATGCTTCTCTTGTGATACTTAAAGAGAGCTCTCGGCGTGTCTGTCGGCAGTGACGTAAGGTGGGCGTGGCCACGCATTGTGCTATATTTACCTAAGTTCATCTTTGATTGCTAACAAGCATATGAGGAACTGTGACCACTATTACCGGAAAGAATAACATAAAGCCTCATCTACGGAATTGAGATTTGAGGACTGCCTTTACAGCCCGGCGCTTTCCAGGCTACAAGTGGGGACACTTTGAGTATCCAATTGCCTTATCTTACCTCATTTCGATTGAGGTCATATTTGTGAGTAAGGAATACCTTCCACAGCTTATCTTGTATTTTAAATGTTTGTGTAAATAAATCCAATTGATCTGCACTATGAGAGGTGTCTCTGTGCGCTTGTCTTTTTAGATATCTACATATATATATATATATATATATATATATATATATATATATATATATATATATATATATATATACAAAGATAGAACACTAGATGGTTTTTCCCTCTACACCAGATGTGATCATCAAATGGAGTGAGGCTGGGAGCAGTTTGCCCAGGCCGGACAACAGCAGACATTAAAGAAGACATAAATTACTTAAGTCAGAAGCCCCCCTGTAGCCCAGCCATCCTGTCCCTCTTACCGTAATTTTAATTTACCTGCCTTCTGCCTGCATAAGGCTGTGAAGTGTGGTAGAGGCAATCAGTGCCGCGTTTGGGCAGAGTCAGAGAGGAGGAGGGGGAGCGTACTGAGTGCGCTCATGTGACGTCCCTGCTGTGCTAATTGCCTACAGCCGAGAAAGTCCTGACTCGTTCCCTGATCACATGGCAATATAGCCTCTGCTGACCAACTGCTCGCACCCTCACCTGCTGTATCCTGTAGCCTCTAATGCCAATTGCCTTTTGGAGTGGAGGCAGAGCAGCGGCAGCTGAGCTGCTTGAGCCTCTGTCTTGCAATCTATCATGTGCTCAAAAAGCAGGCCAGCCGCTCCGCTCCCTCACCGCCTTCTCACATGTGCTCTCTCTCTCTCTGTGTAGCTAACAACTGCCGTCCCAGGCGGCCCGCAGGGATTTTTACCCTATATCCTGGTGGCCCAATCCGGCCCTGATTTTAAGTGTAACGTTTTTTGAGGTGTTTAATATATTACATTTTTCAAGCTTATCATGGAGCAAAATATACAGATGGGATGCAATAACATAAATATTGCAACATATGACATTCTGTAAGAATTATTGCAGGATGATAAAATATGCTAGAATATAAGAATGTCTCAAAATACAATAATCTGTATGAAGACATTAAGTAAGCAATGTCACACCTCATTTTTAAAAATTTTAAAACAATATATATCATTATATGTCCCCTCAAAGATAATTTAGACAGCTAGTGGAATGTTATCCCCAAGTAGTATATAATTGTCTCTCGTAGACCTCTAGAGTGTTACCTCCAACTGATGGGGATTTCATGAGGATTTGAAAAGATTAGGATTTTCCAAGGATGCATTTTCCTATGCTTACCTAGTAAGCAGTATCTGGGGGGGTTGAGCGGAGCTGGTGGAAGTGTACTACAAGAGCTAAAATGATACAATCAGAGATAACATATATATGTACCTTGATGGAGGAGATAGCACAGGTGGCTGGTGGTAAGGTAACTGAAAGATCTTGATAAGAAACATGTATTCATATATAGCTGATCTGATTCCTATTATACACACCAGGTAGATCTTAAATGACATTGACCATATCTGTGTAAGTAGGGTTAAGTGGAGAAGCAGTAAATGGAAGTAAATATTTAATAAACCATCAAAATACTAATATAATGAACCTGACCAGGAATTAGTCCATAGCTGGTCAGAACTAAGCATTGTTATATTTATCTTAAGGAGAACGTAAGGCTGCCACATGAGCATGGGCCCTATACCCTGTGACAAAAAGCTTAAGGTTCTAGCGATTGGTTTAGAATATTATATGACTATAATATTCATATAAAAATGTACAAAAATTAAGAGTGCGCTCAGGAGAGCTCTACCATAATGTTAGTAAAAGTGTATTGTGAAGTAAATAAAATCTCTTTGGAAGATCTAATGCGAGTAAATATTTTTAAATTTTTTTAAATTTATTTTCCACTAAAAATGAAACATATAAACACATATATATATATTAAAGGTGCACCTTTTAAAATCACACAATGTAATAACAAAATATAATTAAAATGTATAAGATTCAGCGTGTTACTTTATATCAGCGTATTGCTTTTTGTATCCAAACTTTGCAACAATCTTTAACTGGATAGGCAAGTCTTTGCAATTTATCAAATAATTTCCAGATGTTAAATGTCTCATATAATGATATGGCAGTAAGGGTAAAGCAATGCCCTTGTAGATAGTTTTACTCACCGGAATCCGAAAGTTATAACATACAGTCTTGTCTTTCTCTGACCCAATGCCTTTCTTTACACCTTCTCTCTTGCGATGGATAGTCGGCGTTCTGTTAGCCATTAGCTGTCAGGCCGGATTCTGACGCGTCTGTTTACACGTGCTAGGCTCATCCGCCAATCACTGGGTCAGATTACCGGTGAGTTGTATATTCAAAAGAAGCGGCAAGGTGTTCCGTGCAAAGTGTCAGTAATTGCTCCAAAGCCACCAATGTAGATTACTGTGACACCTTTGCTTCCTGGGATCCTGCCGATAATCCAAATGTACTCATCTGCTTTTGGCTTTTCCTTCCGGCTGGTCTTCTCCCGCTGAGACACGCTGTGCACTGCGCGTCTCAGTCTGCTAGAAAACTTTGTGTGGTTCTTCACTTGCGCAAGCCTTACTTACCACAATCAGACTCCCATCCAAGGAATGAAGATGCAAAAGTTGCTCTGCTCTTAAGTACCAAGTACGCAGAGTTTCTCCTTTCAAGTGTCTTTCTGTTACCTCTCACAGCAGCTCGCATACAATCCTTTCTACGCGTTTCACCCTTTCACTCAGGGCTTTTTCCGGTGAGTAAAACTATCTACAAGGGCATTGCTTTACCCTTACTGCCATATCATTATATGAGACATTTAACATCTGGAAATTATTTGATAAATTGCAAAGACTTGCCTATCCAGTTCAAAATTGTTGCAAAGTTTGGATACAAAAAGCAATACGCTGATATAAAGTAACACGCTGAATCTTATACATTTTAATTATATTTTGTTATTACATTGTGTGATTTTAAAAGGTGCACCTTTAATATATATATGTGTTTATATGTTTCATTTTTAGTGGAAAATAAATTTAAAAAAATTTAAAAATATTTACTCGCATTAGATCTTCCAAAGAGATTTTATTTACTTCACAATACACTTTTACTAACATTATGGTAGAGCTCTCCTGAGCGCACTCTTAATTTTTGTACATTTTTATATCATTGGTGTGATTATTGGGGATTATCACGCATAAAGAGTTGCATATTCTACCGATAGGGTAATCCTTTGTGTTACTTATAATATTCATATGTCTGTTATCAAGTAGGTTCATAACATCAACTATCTGAATTAGAATTTAGTCTAAGAGTCCAATGTTAATAGATCATTCCTGCGCCAGGATCAAGAATTATGCAGTACCTCCTTGCGCTCTATTCAGGGTTGTAGAAGATATATGTCTACCTCCTCACCTAGTTCCAGCTGTACAGTCAAGGTCAAGTTTAAATTTTATCTTTAAGAGTCAGGAATAAAGGTGTCCCATCTGTATTGTTCTTGTGTAGTCACTCAAATTAGTGTCTTACCAAGGAATAAGTCAGAGAACACAGAGCTGCATCTAGTCACTAACTGTTTATTATCCTAACTGAACTTGTTACCATATATGGTAGAAACACCAACAGCCAATCAACATTCTGTATGCAAATTGACAAACACATCACATGACATGTTAATAACATTACATCTCCCTTTTTATGAAATTTTAGAATATCACATTTATATTTTATATTATAGGTCCAGAATGGTTCTAGGTTTTACCATACCACCAGAACGTGTGAATTTAAAAATTGCTGTGCATGTTTTAGCGTTGTCAGTGTCTTCTTTCAGTTTTTCTTGGATTGCAGGTGTATTTGTGGTTGTGCTTGGGATCTCAAGGGTTGGCTCATGTGCTTCTAGTTGCGGTTGCTTAGTTTCCATCAGGTGTCGTCGGTTGCGACGGAGAACTTGATTATCGCTGGTGCCGATGAGGTAACATCTTTGTGTGTCTTCAGGCTGCAGAATAGTGGCAGGCACCCATTGATCACTGGCTTGCTGAAAACGAATAGTATTTTCTTGTGTCAATGTGGACAAAGGCTATGCAGTGCGATTATAGTAATGTCTTTGTTTATGTTCTCTTTTGGCACGCACACATTTTTGATCAACTACCTGAGGCTGCAGTTTTTTGCCAGTTGTAGGCTCGATTGAATGTAAAAGTCTACTCATGAGCAATTGTGAGGGAGACTTGAATTCATCCACAGGGGTATTCCTGTGTTCCAGCAGGCTAAGGTACGGGTCCTTTCCTTCAGCTTTTGCTTTGTTTAGTATGGTCTTTGCTGTTTGCACTGTCTTTTCTGCAAGACCATTGCTTTGTAAATGGTGGTGACTGGACGTTACATGTGCAAATTCCCAATGAACTGCAAAGTTTTCGAAGTCACCTGATTTATATTGTGGACCATTATCTGAAATTACCTTTTCAGGTATACCATGTCTTGCAAATATAGCCTTTAGCTTGCGGATTATAGTCATTGATGTGGTTGAGGGGAGTCTTTCCAATTCAAAAAATCTGCTGTAGTACTCAACAGCAATTAAGTATTCTTGACCATTCCACATAAAAAGATCTGTTGCAATGATTTGCCATGGACGCTCTGGAATCTGATGAGAGATAATGGGCTCTTTAGGGTTAGACTTTCTGCGTTCTAGGCAGGTAGGGCATTTTTCGACCATATCCTCAATTTGTTTGTTCATTCCTGGCCAAAATAATATGTCTCTGGCTCTTTGCTTACTCCTCTCAATTCCCATATGCCCAGTGTGTATACGCTCTAGCATATTTGGCCTCAGCACACCTGGGACAATGATTTTCTCGCCTTTGAATAGGATCCCTTCAATCTCTGAAATTTCATCTCTGTGATTCCAGTATTCAACAAGGCTGGAAGGACATCTTTTCCTTACGTTAGGCCACCCAGATTTGATTATGTTTTTCAGCATAATGAGTTGAGGATCCTGTTCTGTAGCTGTTCGAATGTCAGTCAGTATCCTGTCACTAATAGGAAGATTTTTTATCACTGTGTGAATCTGTGCATCCATTCCTTCATTCAGGGATTCAAGTCTGTATGGTATTGATTTCCTGGACAGGGTGTCGGCTATTGGAATATCTTTTCCTGAACGATGTACTATTTCAATGTCATATCTCTGTAGTTGCAAGATCATTCTCTGAAGGCATGGTGGTGCAGCTGCAAGGGGTTTCTTCATTATGGGTATTAAAGGTTTGTGGTCAGATTCAACAACAATCTTTCTGCCATAGACATACGTGTGAAAACGTTTGCATCTAAACACCACAGCATATAACTCCTTCTCAATTGGAGCCTAGTTGTCGTCTGTTGGTGTGAGAGATTTAGAAGCATAGGAAATTGGCTTACCTTCTTGGAGCAATACATCACCTAGGCCACTGTTTTAGAAGCTGCCTCAATGGCGCATTAATCTCAGATAAGTTTGGTGCGAACTTGGACAGATAATTAACCATACCTAGGATTCTTGGGAGGACGCATATCTTTTATGACATTGATCTTCTCTGGATCAGGTTTGATGCCTTCACGTGTTAGCTTGTGCCCAAAATAACTGACCTCTGAGACACATATCACACTTTTCTCTGGGTTAAGGCATACTCCTTTTTCACGGGTTCTCTTGAGTATGGCGTGCAAGTTTGCATCATGTTCCTCTTTTGTTTTTCCAAACACGAGTATGTTGTTACCCCCTCAAGCCCTTCATAAGTCTCATCAATCTTTCTCTGAAATTTGTCTTGGGCTGAAATCAGTCTAAAGGGTAAACAGAGAAATCTGTATCTTCCGGCCACTGTATTAAATATTGTTAGCTTGGATGATTCTTTTGAGAGTTTGATCGCCCAGTATCCAGATTTTGCATCCAGTACACTGAAGAATTGTGCTCCAGCAAGTTTTGGGGTGATGTCATCCAAAGTTGGAAGAGGGTAATGTGGCCTCTTGATTGCTTTATTTATTTATTTTTATTTTTTTAAATATGTTTTTATTGAGGTTATATGAAGAATACAACATTGGTAAGATATTATACAACACAGATAGCAAAAATAGCATAACACTTCCAGATATCACATTACAAAAGTAAAATATCACTGTATCTGTTTAAGAGTCAGGATTCAAAACCTCTATTTTTATATTATTTCTATAATTGCTTCCTCCTTAACTTAACAGGTCACTTTTGGGCCTATGAAAACTAATATGATCTATGCTGAGGAAATTAGCATCTGATGTGGTCACTTTTGGACCTTGGTATAGAAGGGAGAGGTGAGAATATCAGCAGGCTATAGCTGCTCTGTTAAAGGATATAGCAGGGGGGGTGTAGGGCTTTAGAAGTTGGTAAGGCGTATTGGCCCTGGAAATTAGCTAATTCTATATCACATATATAAAGGAGTACAGTCTTATAGGCATGTCATTCTGAAAAAACAGAGAAATGTAGGGGGTTCATTGACGGCACATGAATACATAATTGTCAGATGTAATATATATAAGAGATACAAGGGGTTAAATAGCCAATAGTATTAGAGAAACATTCAAATAGTTAAACACTGTAGTATTCAAAACTCTTTAACTAAAATAATAATTATCCTCTATGCTCATTAGATGCAGCTGTGGATGAACTACCTGTATTAAATGTTTAGTAAAACTTATAACAATTATGTGGCTATGCATAGGGATTCTATGAAAACTTAATACAGATCTTTATACCGTGGATTGGTCTCCAGACTATCTGCACTGTTTAAAAAACCATGGCAGAGTAATCTTAGTAGCAGTGTATTTAAATTGAAATGAGAACTTGTAAAAACAACAGCAAGAACTACTAAGGTTGTATACCTGCTGGGGGGTATACGTTCTGTGGGGGGGATACTCCTGTATATAGCATGCTTACAATTAATTGAGAAGTGGTTATTTTAGATGTGGACAATTCTGGGTGGTACCAAAGAAGTCTTCTAACTACCAAAGATATTCAAACTCTAATTCAGACACATTTAAATCAGAGGTGGATTGGGACAGAATTAGATCAAGAAGGTTATAGTTTTCTTATATGTGTAGGCTTAGGCATGACCCCATAATACATTAAAAAAAAGGGATATAAAAGAGAATAAAAATAAATTTTTCACCCAAATTACATCTAGCTTCCTCTTACTAGATTGTTATCTTTGTAGCAGTGTTGGTATAACTATTATATGACTGCGTAGTACACGGTCACTCAGGTTAGGAAATAAGAGGGAATCTACACATCTTGTATATTAAAGGCAGACAAGGGTAATATTGTGTGTGGGAGCATCTAAAATCAGACACGCCAAAATGTATAATAATGATAGCAGAGAACTTATCACTTTCTAAACATTAAACAAAACATCTAAGTTCTATTACCCTAAAACACATATATATTGTATATAACTTACATATATTGGCCTATATATATTTCTTTGTACTTAAGCTGCTAGCAATGACTAGATATAAGGTTTTGTCACACGCATGAGGACACAGCTTGAGAAAAATAAAAAAAATAAAAATAAAATAAACAATGTAGAAGAACCCAGCAATATATGAAAAATAATAAGTAACTGAACAGTCCACAGTTCCATTGCATTCTGAAAATTAAAACAGGATATACTCTTAGCATAAGAAAACAGCTACGTGGAGATAACCAAGCACTTTGCAATGGAACTATACTATTTACTTAACAGTCAGCCGACTCCCCTCTTCTGTAGTGGAGCGGAATGAGACGTATAACAGATGAGGGGGCCAAATTGGTAAAGTTGAATCAGCATGTGTGGGAGGATTTCTTGGAAGTAAAATTTGAGAGATTGAATGTCGCTATTGGGTCCATAGGTTGTGGGGATGAGAGCCTCTAGTTTCACTGTGGAACGCTGAGAATGACTTCTGCTCCCACTTGCGGTAACAGCCTGTACCGTAGCCTTCGCTTCACTTACATGATGCAGATCGCGTGTGCCATAACTAGCTCTTCCAGCATGGGTCTCAACTGTGACAGGCCTGTCATGTAAGACCACAATTAAATTAGGGGCTTCAGATCTAGGCGGAGTAGATGGGCGCAACGGAGTTGTGTAGCATACACCGATTTCCTGTCGCTTCAATAATATCTCCTTATCCAGATCAGGATCTGCCGTAGAAGACATGAGGTCTACACCAGTCTCGGCCATGACATAGGGCATAGTCTCTTTCATACAGTCCGCCATTATAGTTGCGGCGCTAGGCCCCTGAGTTCTCGTAGCTCTCAATATATCAGAGAGATCTCCAAAATTGCGGGACATTTTACAGTCCAAGTCCATGAGTAATTTCTTTCATGTAATTAACAAGAGTCCATGAGCTAGTGACGTATGGGATATACATTCCTACCAGGAGGGGCAAAGTTTCCCAAACCTTAAAATGCCTATAAATACACCCCTCACCACACCCACAAATCAGTTTTACAAACTTTGCCTCCAAGGGAGGTGGTCTCTAACGTGGTGGACAGATCACCATCGTTTAATTCAGGGGGCTTCTTTTGTTCTTCCGACCTGGACTGTAATTTCAACAGATGCAAGTCTCACAGGTTGGGGAGCTGTGTGGGGATCTCTGACGGCACAAGGAGTTTGGGAATCTCAGGAGGTGAGATTACCGATCAATATTTTGGAACTCCGTGCAATTTTCAGAGCTCTTCAGTTTTGGCCTCTTCTGAAGAGAGAATCGTTCATTTGTTTTCAGACAGACAATGTCACAACTGTGGCATACATCAATCATCAAGGAGGGACTCACAGTCCTCTGGCTATGAAAGAAGTATCTCGAATTTTGGTTTGGGCGGAATCCAGCTCCTGTCTAATCTCTGCGGTTCATATCCCAGGTTTAGACAATTGGGAAGCGGATTATCTCAGTCGCCAAACGTTGCATCCGGGCGAATGGTCTCTTCACCCAGAGGTATTTCTTCAGATTGTTCAAATGTGGGGGCTCCCAGAGATAGATCTGATGGCCTCTCATCTAAACAAGAGACTTCCCAGGTATCTGTCCAGATCCCGGGATCCTCAGGCGGAGGCAGTGGATGCATTATCACTTCCTTGGAAGTATCATCCTGCCTATATCTTTCCGCCTCTAGTTCTTCTTCCAAGAGTAATCTCCAAGATTCTGAGGGAATGCTCGTTTGTTCTACTAATAGCTCCGGCATGGCCTCACAGGTTTTGGTATGCGGATCTTGTCCGGATGGCATCTTGCCAACCATGGACTCTTCCGTTAAGACCAGACCTTCTGTCGCAAGGTCCTTTTTTCCATCCGGATCTGAAATCCTTAAATTTAAAGGTATGGAGATTGAACGCTTGATTCTTGGTCAAAGAGGTTTCTCTGACTCCGTGATTAATACTATGTTACAGGCTCGTAAATCTGTATCTCGAGAGATATATTATAGAGTCTGGAAGACTTATATTTCTTGGTGTCTTTCTCATCATTTTTCTTGGCATTCTTTTAGAATACCGAGAATTTTACAGTTTCTTCAGGATGGTTTAGATAAGGGTTTGTCCGCAAGTTCTTTGAAAGGACAAATCTCCGCTCTTTCTGTTCTTTTTCACAGAAAGATTGCTATTCTTCCTGATATTCATTGTTTTGTACAAGCTTTGGTTCGTATAAAACCTGTCATTAAGTCAATTTCTCCTCCATGGAGTTTGAATTTGGTTCTGGGAGCTCTTCAAGCTCCTCCGTTTGAACCTATGCATTCATTGGACATTAAATTACTTTCTTGGAAAGTTTTGTTCCTTTTGGCCATCTCTTCTGCTAGAAGAGTTTCTGAATTATCTGCTCTTTCTTGTGAGTCTCCTTTTCTGATTTTTCATCAGGATAAGGCGGTGTTGCGAACTTCTTTTGAATTTTTACCTAAAGTTGTGAATTCCAACAACATTAGTAGAGAAATTGTGGTTCCTTCATTATGTCCTAATCCTAAGAATTCTAAGGAGAAATCGTTGCATTCTTTGGATGTTGTTAGAGCTTTGAAATATTATGTTGAAGCTACGAAATCTTTCCGTAAGACTTCTAGTCTATTTGTTATCTTTTCCGGTTCTAGGAAAGGCCAGAAAGCTTCTGCCATTTCTTTGGCATCTTGGTTGAAATCTTTAATTCATCTTGCCTATGTTGAGTCGGGTAAAATTCCGCCTCAGAGAATTACAGCTCATTCTACTAGGTCAGTATCTACTTCCTGGGCGTTTAGGAATGAAGCTTCGGTTGACCAGATCTGCAAAGCAGCAACTTGGTCCTCTTTGCATACTTTTACTAAATTCTACCATTTTGATGTATTTTCTTCTTCTGAAGCAGTTTTTGGTAGAAAAGTTCTTCAGGCAGCGGTTTCAGTTTGAATCTTCTGCTTATGTTTTTCGTTAAACTTTATTTTGGGTGTGGATTATTTTCAGCAGGAATTGGCTGTCTTTATTTTATCCCTCCCTCTCTAGTGACTCTTGTGTGGAAAGATCCACATCTTGGGTAGTCATTATCCCATACGTCACTAGCTCATGGACTCTTGTTAATTACATGAAAGAAAACATAATTTATGTAAGAACTTACCTGATAAATTCATTTCTTTCATATTAACAAGAGTCCATGAGGCCCACCCTTTTTTGTGGTGGTTATGATTTTTTTGTATAAAGCACAATTATTCCAATTCCTTATTTTATATGCTTCGCACTTTTTTTCTTATCACCCCACTTCTTGGCTATTCGTTAAACTGATTTGTGGGTGTGGTGAGGGGTGTATTTATAGGCATTTTAAGGTTTGGGAAACTTTGCCCCTCCTGGTAGGAATGTATATCCCATACGTCACTAGCTCATGGACTCTTGTTAATATGAAAGAAATGAATTTATCAGGTAAGTTCTTACATAAATTATGTTTTTCGCATCTGTGCAATAAAATCCCTCTCCATAGTTAGATGATAGAAGCAGGAACGGCTTAAGAGACACTGTTCTGTTAGATAGCTTCCAGTTTCCAGGGATTAGTACCGCTCTCCCGGCTAGCCCTCAAACCGGGGGAGGGGGGGGTAGATGGATTAGTGAGGTAGGCCGCAGCTGGTAGTTGTCCACCGGTAGATGAAGGAACTATGAAAATAGCTCTATCAGAGTTAGATTTGGCTCATATTTAGGTAGGAAGAGTTCTAATAGCTAAAATTTGTAGATAAAGTAGCTAAATAACTCTATTTTGAAGGATAGTAAGGAGAGCCGAATAGATATGCGTCTGGCCCTGTCTGCAGCTTAGTCACGCCCCCTTTGATTGCTTTATTCAAGTCTCTGGGATCTAAACAAACCCTGAGTTTTCCAGTGCAGGGTTTTTCCACAACTACCAGGGCATTGACCCAGTCAGTGGGTTCAAGCACTTTCACAATAATCCCTGATTAACCCCATGTCTAGACATGCTCTCAAACCAAGTATAGGTGGGGCGTGTGTGTTGACAATGTAGATTTCAAGCACAGTTTTAGTGTCTTTGTATTTACATTTTAACTGACAGGTCCCTTTAACATCAAGCGGCTCACCACCATAGCCTGAAAGACGGCGCGCTGTGGGCTTCAGTGCTACAGTGCTGAAGAGATTTTTAAATCTGTTGGTAGGAATTATATTTACCTGAGCACCAGTATCTAATTTAAATTGTACTTTATCTGCTTGTGCACCTAACTCAATTTCTGCGAAAGCCTGTTCACATTCTTTGTCTTTGTTAACTGCATCAATAAACAGTTCATCCAACTCTTCAATATTTGTGTTTTGAACTGTATGTACAGTTTTACGTGTATCTGGCGGCCTTGACTTACATGCCTTTGCAAAGTGGTTACATTTATTACATATTTTGCACTGACGTCCTTTTGCAGGGCACGTGTCTTCCTGGCTGTGTTGAAGAGCACAACGACTGCATAGCCTGTCTTTAGTGATGCTTCTGTCACTTCCTTTCACAGTTGTCCAATTCTTTTGCTGGGCTGATGCTGTTTTCTTACTAAACACTGCGTGAGCTGACTGGCTCTGGGTTGCCATTTCACATGAGTTTATTGTCTTAAGCTGCTCTTGTGCAATTTCGTGTGACCGCGCTATATCAATAGCTTTTTCAAGTGTCAGATCAGCACCCTGATTAAGTAATTTCTCTCTGACTTTTGGAGAATTAGTGGCAAAAACAATGCGGTCTCGTACCATCTCATCACTGTTAACATATCCACAGTCTTTTACAAGCAATTTAAGTTCTGTTACAAAATGTTCAAATGTCTCATGTTCCCCCTGCATTTTTTCATGAAACTTGTATCTTGCAAAGATTGGATTAGCTTTGGGCATAACATATTCCTCAAATTTGTCATAATAAGACTTCAGCTTTTTAGACTCCTCAAATGTTAATGTCCAAGTATTATAAACATCTCTCCCTTTTTCACCTACCCAGAGAAGCAAGTAGCTGCTCAAAGTTTCCTCAGGCTTGCCACGGAGAGGGCCAGAGAATATGAGCTGTACATGCTGGCGAAATCTCCTCCATGCATCTGGAAAAAAATTTGAGTCCCAATCCATCTGTGGCATAGGCACACCTGGTAAATCCATCTTGCAGAAAGAAACCAGCTTCTGACACCATGTATTGTTCTTGTGTAGTCACTCAAATTAGTGTCTTACCAAGGAATAAGTCAGAGAACACAGAGCTGCATCTAGTCACTAACTGTTTATTATCCTAACTAAACTTGTTACCATATATGGTAGAAACACCAACAGCCAATCAACATTCTGTATGCAAATTGACAAACACATCACATGACATGTTAATAACATTACACCATCCATAGCAGCCTGACTGCACCTGGGGCAAATGGTATAATATAACTCTAACTAAGTGAGCAAAATATCAATAATATCTGCTATAACTGTGACATCAAATAACATATAATATAACTAGACATTTTACCCATATAGGAACGTAAAAATATATGGTGTTGAAGATAATTAGGCTGAATATCTGGTGTAAGCCAGTGTAGGTAGTACATATCTACTCTTAGTAGCAATATGGTCACTTGTAAGTATATGAGAATACCTTAGATGAAGACATACAAATATAGGCCATGGTATAGAAACTTGTGTCAGAGCTGGCTATAAAAGCTATTTCTTATACTTATATTTATCCTGGATTATAATAGTTCAAATGCAATGTATGGTCTCATGATGGTCTTTTTATGAGTATATAAGTAATTGAACTATATCAATAGGGGATGTCGGCATTCCAAACCAGTGGTAACATTAAAGCATAGAATTCACTTTCAGATAGATTACGAGTTATGCGCGCTATAGGGAAATTAACGAACGCAACAAAAGTTGTGTTTTTTAACCCTCTATAACGCAGCCATTACAAGTTTTGAAACAGCCGGTTTGTGCGTGCGATATAGTGCTTTTAAGCTCCGTACCGCACAAAATACAAGCGCTGTTTTGACGTGCTCGTGCATGCTTTCCCCATAGACATCAATGGGGAGAGCGGGCTAAAAAAAAAAACTAACACCTGCGATCGCAGAATAAAAAGCTCCGTAACGAACCCCGATTGATGTCTATGGGGAAAAAAAAAGTTATGTTTAAACCTAACACCCTAACATAAACCCCACGTCTAAACACCCCTAATCTGCTGCCCCCGACATCGCCGCCACCTACATAATGTTATTAGCTCAAATCAACCAATATGATTTTAGTAGCTCTCATCCTATTGGCTGATTTTAATTTCCAAAATCAAATCAGCAAATAGGAATACAAGGGACGCCATCTTGAATCACGCACCTTGCATTGAAGATTCAGTGTACGGTGGCGACAGTATGAAGAGGATGCTCTGCGCCGGATGTCTTCAGGATGGACCCGCTCCGCGCCGCCGGGAGGAAGATAGAAGATGCCACCTAGATGAAGATAGAAGATGCCGCCTGGATGAAGACTTCTCGCCGCCTGGATGAGGACTTCGCCGCCTGGATGAAGATCGTTCAAGCAGGACTGTAAGTGGATCTTCGGGGGTTAGTGATAGGTGTTTTTGGGTGGGTTTTTTTTTTTAGTTTAGGGTTTGGGCTTTCGTAAAAGTGCTAAATGCCCTTTTAAGGACAATGCACATACAAATGCCCTTTTCAGGGCAATGGTTAGCTTAGTTTTTTTAGATAGTTTTTTTTTTGTGGGTTAGGGGGTGAGGGTTTGTAATGTTAGTGGGTCTTTGTAATTTTTTTCAGGTAAAAGAGCTGTTTAACTTAGGGCAATGCCCTACAAAAAGCCCTTTTAAGGGTTATTGGTAGTTTATTCTAGATTAGTTTTTTTTAATGGGTATTAGAATAGAAATCATTTTTATTATTTTTGATAATTCTGTTAACTTTAGGGTTTTGGTAGTTTTTTTATTAATTTGTATAATTTCGTTTGTTATTTTTTGTAATGGTAGGTTTTTTTATTTTTTGAAATTTTAGTGTTTTTTATTTTTGTAATGTTAGGTTTTAGTGTAAGGCAGCTTAGGTTTTATTTCACAGGTAAGTTTGTATATATTTTAACTAGGTAGTTATTAAATAGTTAATAACTATTTACTAACTAGTCTACCTAGTTAAAATAAATACAAACTTACCTGTTAAATAAAAATAAAACCTAAGCTAGCTACAATATAACTATTAGCTATATTGTAGATAGCTTAGGTTTTATTTCACAGGTAGGTTAATAGGTATTATTTAGTTTATAATTGTAAATTTAATTTAGCTCTATTTTAATTATGTTAAAGTTAGGGGGTGTTAGGGTTAGGGGTAGGTTTAGGGGTTACTAGTTTAAATGAGTTTATTGCGATGTGGAGGGTTTAGGGGTTAATAGGTTTATTTAGTATATTTTGTTGTGGGGGGCTTGCAGTTTAGGGGTTAATACGTTTATTTAGTATATTTCGTTGTGGGGGGCTTGCGGTTTAGGGGTTAATAGGTTTATTATAGTGGTGGCAGAATTAGGGATTAATAACTTTAGTATAGTGGGGGTGATGTGGGCGGATGGCAGATTAGGGGTTAATTATATGTAAATAGTGTTTGCGATGTGGGAGGGCAGCGGTTTAGGGGTTAATAACTTTAGTATAGTGACAGCTATGTCGGGCAGCGGTGGAATAGGGGTTAATAATTTTTAATAGTGGTGGCGATGTCGGGAGCGACAGATTAGGGGTTAATAACTTTAAAATAGTGTTTTGTGATGTGGCATGGCCTCGGTTTAGGGGTTAATAGGTAGTTTATGGGTGTTTAGTGTACTTTGTGACAGTTTAGTTATGAGTTTTGTAGCTTAAAACTCATAACTGTTGTTCTCAGATTGCGAAACAGATCTTGTCGGTATAGGCTGCAACGCAAGCTTTTTAGCCTCACCGCAAAACTCGTATTAGCAGCGCTATTGAAGTCCCATGAAAAAACATAATTTTTAAGAGTGCGGGACTGACGTTGCGTTACAGGCTAAAAGGCTTGTGGTACAGCTATACCGACAAGACTCGTAATGGCTGCGGTGCTGTTTTAACTCTGAAATGGCCATCTTTTCAGCGTTAAAACATGAACGCAAAACTTGTAATCTGGGTGTCTGTTTACTATTAATTAAGAAGATGCTAATGACAGGCGGCCTCACCTAGGTCTGTAATACAGTGATAAACGACGGTATGCGTTAATATAAAATAGTAACTGTTAAAACTTTCCAGATGCTCAATGCTATAAGGGAGAGCAAATTAGGAGCATTAATATGTCTCTCATAATCTCTACCCGACTAGAAGAATTTAAGGTGGCACTTCAAATATAAATTTAAGTAAGTGACACCTCTCAAGATTTGTAATAGATAATGAAAGGGGTGATCTATCTCCCCAAGGGCTTTGTATATAGTAAGGAATGCACATTCATTTTGTGGATGACCACCTATGTTCAGTAAGTCATCTACAGGGATGGGTGAATGTTTCTAAAAATTAGAAATTTAAAACGAATTTGATACAAATCGAATTTCAAAAGTTTATATAACATTCTAACATTCTATTTTCTAATTTTCGTTTTTCTAATTTTTTAATTATATTCAAAAATATTCATTTGAATAATAGAATGTTTAACTATGTATTCATTCAATTTCGAAATGTAATATTTGAATTTGAATGTGACATTCGAATGTAAGATTCAAATTCGAAATAGTATTTCTTGTCTACAACTGTGTTTAATAAATGTGACATTCGAATTCAAAATAGTATTTCTAGTCTAATACTGTGTTTTTTAAATGTAATATTCGAATTCTAAATAGTATTTCTTGTCTACAACTGTTTAATAAATGTAATATTCGAATTCTAGTATTTCTAGTATTTCTAGTCTAATTTTCGCCTAGATTACGAGTTTTGCGTTAGAAGCTGTGCAGTGCTAACGAGCAGTTTATGCTCACCTCTCACTTACAGACAGCGCTGGTATTACGGGTTTTTACAAACCCGGCGTTAGCCACAAAAAAGTGAGCGAAGAGCAAAATTTTGCTCCACATCTCACCTCAATACCAGCGCTGCTTACGTTAGTGGTGAGCTGGTGTAACGTGCTCGTGCACGATTTCCCCATAGGAATCAATGGGGGAGAGCCGGCTGAAAAAAAACCTAACACCTGCAAAAAAGCAGCGTAAAGCTCCTAGCGCAGCCCCATTGATTCCTATGGGGAAATACATTTTATGTCTACACCTAACACCCTAACATGAACCCCGAGTCTAAACACCCCTAATCTTACACTTATTAACACCTAATCTGCCGCCCGACATCGCTGCAACCTGCATTATATTGTTAACCCCTAATCTGCCGCTCCGGACACCGCCGCCACCTACATTATACTTATGAACCCCTAATCTGCTGCCCCCAACATCGCTGAACCCTACATTATATTTATTAACCCCTAATCTGCTGCCCCCAATGTCGCCGCAACCTACCTACATTTATTAACCCCTAATCTGCCGCCCACAATATCGTCACCTCTATAATAAAGTTATTAACCCCTAAGTCTAACCTTAACACCCCCTAACTTAAATATAATTTAAATAAATCTAAATAAAATTACTATCATTAACTAAATTATTCCTATTTAAAACTAAATACATACCTATAAAATAAACCCTAAGATAGCTACAATATAACTAATAGTTACATTGTATCTAGCTTAGGTTTTATTTTTATTTTACAGGCAAGTTTGTATTTATTTTAACTAGGTAGAATAGTTACTAAATAGTTATTAACTATTTAATAACTACCTAGCTAAAATAAATACAAATTTACCTGTAAAATAAAACCTAACCTAAGTTACACCAACACCTAACACTACAATATAATTAAATAAATTAACTAAATTAAATACAATTAATTACAATTAAATAAAATTATCTAAAGTACGAAAACCCCCCACTAAATTACAGAAAATAATAAAATAATTGCAAGATTTTTAAACTAATTACACCTAATCTAATCCCCCTAACAAAATAAAAAAGCCCCCCAAAATAAAAAAGCCCTACCCTACACTAAATTACAAATAGCCCTTAAAAGGCCCTTTTGCGGGGCATTGCCCCAAAGTAATCAGCTCTTTTACCTGTAAAAAAAAAGTACAAATACCCCCCCCAACATTAAAACCCACCATCCACACAACCAACCCTACTCTAAAACCCACCCAATCCCCCCTTAAAAAAACCTAACACTAACCCCCTGAAGATCACCCTACCGTGAGACATCTTCACCCAACCAGGCAGAAGTGGTCCTCCAGACGGCAGGAGTCTTCATCCAACCGGGCAGAAGTGGTCCTCCAGACAGGCAGAGTCTTCATCCAGACGGAATCTTCTATCTTCATCCATCCGGTGCGGAGCGGGTCCATCTTCAAGACATCCGACGCGGAGCATCCTCTTCATCCGGAGTCTTCTTACTAAATGACGGTACCTTTAAGTGACGTCATCCAAGATGGCGTCCCTTCAATTCCGATTGGCTGATAGAATTCTATTAGCCAATCGGAATTAAGGTAGAAAAAATCCTATTGGCTGATGCAATCAGCCAATAGGATTGAGCTCCCATTCTATTGGCTGATTGGAACAGCCAATAGAATGTCAGCTCAATCCTATTGGCTGATTGGATCAGCCAATAGGATTGAACTTCAATCCTATTGGCTGATTGCATCAGCCAATAGGATTTTGTCTACCTTAATTCCGATTGGCTGATAGAATTCTATCAGCCAATCGGAATTGAAGGGACGCCATCTTGGATGACGTCACTTAAAGGTACCGTCATTTAGTAAGAAGACTCCGGATGAAGAGGATGCTCTGCGTCGGATGTCTTGAAGATGGACCCGCTCCGCGCTGGATGGATGAAGATAGAAGATATCGTCTGGATGAAGACTTCTGCCCATCTGGAGGACCACTTCTGCCCGGTTGGATGAAGACTTCTGCCCGTCTGGAGGACCACTTCTGCCCGGTTGGGTGAAGACGTCTCACGGTAGGGTTGGTTGTGTGGGTGGGTTTTAATGTTCGGGGGGGTATTTGTACTTTTTTTTTGCAGATAAAATAGCTGATTACTTTGGGGCAATGCCCCGCAAAAGGCCCTTTTAAGGGCTATTTGTAATTTAGTGTAGGGTAGGACTTTTTTTATTTTGGGGGGATTTTTTATTTTGTTAGGGGGATTAGATTAGGTGTAATTAGTTTAAAAATCTTGCAATTATTTTCTGTAATTTAGTGGGGGGTTTTCGTACTTTAGATAATTTTATTTAATTGTAATTAATTGTATTTAATTTAGTTAATTTATTTAATTATATTGTAGTGTTAGGTGTTAGTGTAACTTAGGTTAGGTTTTATTTTACAGGTAAATTTGTCTTTATTTTAACTAGGTAGTTATTAAATAGTTAATAACTATTTAATAACTATTCTACCTAGTTAAAATAAATACAAAGTTGCCTGTAAAATAAAAATAAACCCTAAGCTAAATACAATGTAACTATTAGATATATTGTAGCTATCTTAGGGTTTATTTTATAGGTAAGTATTTAGTTTTAAATAGGAATAATTTAGGTAATTGTAGTAATTTTATTTAGATTTATTGTAATTATATTTAAGTTAGGGGGTGTTAGGGTTAGACTTAGACTTATGTTTAGGGGTTAATACATTTAATATAGTGGCGGCGACGTTGGGGGCGGCAGATTAGGGGTTAATAAATATAGGTAGGTGGCGGATATATTAGGGCCGGTAGATTAGGGGTTAATAATATTTAACTAGTGTTTGCGAAGCAGGAGTGTGGCGTTTTAGGGGTTAATATATTTATTATAGTGGCGGCGATGTCCGGTTCGGCAGATTAGGGGTTAAAATATTTATTTTAGTGTTTGCGATGTGGGGGGGCCTCGGTTTAGGGGTTAATAGGTAGTTATGGGTGTTAGTGTACTTTTTAGCACTTTAGTTAAGAGTTTTATGCTACGGCGTTGTAGTGTAAAACTCTTAACTACTGACTTTAAAATGCGGTACCAGTCTTGACAGGAGAGGGTCTACCGCTCACTTTTGGTCAGACTTGTAATACCGGCGCTATGCAAGTCCCATTGAAAATATAGGATACGCAATTGACGTAAGTGGATTTGCGGTATTTCCGAGTCTGGCCAAAAAAGTGAGCGGTACACCTGTACCTGACTCGTAATACCAGCGGGCATTAAAAAGCAGCGTTGGGACCGGCCAACGCTGCTTTTTAACCCTAACGCACAACTTGTAATCTAGGCCATTGTGTTTTATAAATGTAATATTTGAATTTGAATGTCACATTAGAATTCGAAATAGTATTTCTAGTCTAATACTGTGTTTTATAAATGTAATATTCAAATTCAAATGTCACATTCGAATTTGAATGTTACATTCAAATTCGAAATAGTATTTCTAGTCTACAACTGTGTTTTTTAAAAATGTAATGTTCGAATTTGAATGTCACATTCCAATTCGAATGTCATATTCGAATTCGAATGTCACATTCGAATTTTAAAGTGACATTCAAAAGCTGTAAATAACATTCGATAATAGAATTTTTAAGAATATTCGTTTATATCAAGATTTTATTATGTAAATTGAATTTCTACAATAACATTCGTTCTAACATTTGATTTTGAAAATAAACACATTCGCCCATCCCTCGTCATCTAGGGTCTTTGCAGAGTATGCTAACTGTTAAAGATAAAACAAAAGTCTCCCATATATGCGCAATATAAGCTCAAAAGAAACCTACATATTCAGAGCTATGTAAATATCTGTATTACAACTTAATGATTTCAGGGTTGTGATTCAAGTTCTATTAAGAATAGGGTGATATAGATGAAGAAATATACAAGCCAATTTGTCAAATAGTGTTTAACATTGGTGCCTACTATGAAGAATAGTTCCTATACTTATCCCATATCATAATAGGTCAGTCTCAATGCAGAGCCTAAAATGGATCTTTCATGCTGGAAATATTGAGTCCCAATAGAGTCCAATCTGCCTGTTATGCAGATATTCATCTCTGCAGAGTATATGGGTCTACCTATAGCAAGGTAACCTTCCATGATCCCAGAAGGTTGTTGATTCTTTTTTGATTTAACAGTTTCCACCATGGAGGCGACTTCAAAGCCATTAGGTTAAGATGTGTAGCTGTCTTCATTTGAGCTCCCTTCTCGGTAGTAGACAAATTTGTAGAGGTCTCCTGACACTCAGCTATGTGGAAGGAAACATGCCGAATATTACATGAGACTGTGGATGGCATGTCCATTAGTTTATGAGCCATAGCAGAGCCTTTTGTTTCTCTAATGTCTGGCTCTTCTGTAATGACCTTAACCTTCATCAAACAAGTGTCTGTATCTCGTCCATGCTCGGGGTATAGGTAACAGCAAAAATCCTGTAAATCCTGAAAGTGGTAGGATAACAATGACTAGACACGCTGCTCCCATGTGTTAACAGCCTCCATTTTACTGGGTTCACCGTAAATTAGTCTTTTCAAGGGTATCGCCCATATTGACTATAAAAAACTTTAGGCAGTGGTTATGATCTGGGGAAAGAAGCACTAGTTACAGCAGGTGTGAGCAATTTTACCCAGGTACCCGGGGGGCCGTAGTCGTGGACTTTTAATGTGGCTTAAGCCTGTTTAGGGGAAGCTGCACCACCTGCTAAATATGGCAGCCACCTCGGCTCTATGCAGCAGTTGTTTCTATTACCGCTGCTTACACCTTAGCCATGCATCAGAACTTGGTTCCTTTCATAGCCCACTGTAGCCTTGTGTCATCCAGTCTTTCTCCGGGTTGGATTTGGCTCAGATTATCGGATTTTATCACTTTGATCTGCTGTGCAGCACGGAGCTAGAAGATTACACCGTCATTTTTGTTCAGCTCCAAGCTCCACCCCAAGTGTAACTCTTTTAAATTTATTTTTGCTAGTTTTTTTTCACTTTTTAGTCCAAACCAACCAAAGCACTGAATTCACGCTATCCCAAAGCGCGTTAAATACAATTCTGCTCAAGTGAACGCGTGTACTTCCAACTTGTAAAACGTGCGCTATTTCAGATGTGCGCAAAGAGCTGTAATTAACCCCTTATTGCTCGCTCGCAACAGTTAACGCACCACTCGTAACCTAGCCCAAAGTGTCAGTTTTGTAGGTTTAGTGATTCCTTTACAGGTTGAAGGTTCTGTGTCTTAATTTTTTTTTTTTTAGCAGTGTGTAGTGATGTGAATAGGTGACGTGCTACAAAGTCTTTGCAAGATAGAAATGAATATGAAAAGTTCATGGGTGATCAGTCAGTAAGCAAATTTGCAAAATGTGTCTGGATAGGGATCTTATGATGAGGTTGCTTTTTTATTATTTTCTACTTGTTTGTTTATATTTTTAGTGTGCAGTAACAAACATTCAGCTAGATTACGAGTTGTGCGTTACGGCTCTTAACGCTGAAAATATGGTATTTTCAGCGTTAAAACAGCACCTCAACAATTACGAGTCTTGTCTGTATAGGTGTACCGCAAGCCTTTTAGCCTGTAACGCAACATCAGTACCACAATTGTAAAAATAAAGTTTTTTAATGGGATTCCCTTAGCGCTGGTATTTTATGAGTTTGGCGGTGAGGCTAAAAAGTGAGTGTTACACACTAACACGACAAGATCTGTACCGCCATCTAAAGTCAGTAAATCTGTAACATAAAACTCATAACTAGGGGGCGGAGCGTGCGGGTGTACGGAATGGCCGCACAACACTAAAGCTCCTGTCTCAGCAGCTACGGAACCCTCTCCTGAAAGCACCGAAAGTGGCAATAAAGTGCTGGAAGGGGGGTGACAACACTCTTTTATATCTTCGGACCTATCGAGAGCAAGGTTGGGGCCAGTAAAATAGCATAATTTCACACAGATGTGAACCGCGGCGTAGGCCGCGTCTCAGGCTCTCCTCCATTTTTGAGCCTGTGGGCCAGATCGTAGTGACTGTGGTGCTCGACACAGATTACAACAGATGACAACCGGAGCACTCTGGAACACTATTAGACAGTGCCTGCTGGGAACAACTGCAATATAGGCACAGAAGCTATACACCTTCGCTATAAAAGGCTGCATTGGGGGTAAGAGAAACCGCAACTTTTATTTTTGCTGCCATATACTGGCCCTATTCCTAGCAGCATTCTCTTTAATAAGCTGCAACATATACAGGACTATGACAGCAACCTGAATAAATAAACTCTAAATTGATAGACTTTTCACTTCTCCCCTTTGAATACCGCTACATACAAATAGCGCCGAGTGACGCAGCAAAATAAATTACAGCATGGCGGTCACTGTAGTCCGTGACACTATATAACTTACAGGCCCAGGTTGTAGTCAGCCCACAGGTACACAGTCTAAGGCTCTCTGTCCCATCATGAGATTTTGAAAATGGGATTTAACCAGCTTTGCTTTTGAGAGGCCCCGGACCTGCCGCCAGAGCTCTGGTGTTATATATGAGGAAAAATCCCAACTTTAATAGCTCCTTACTAACAAGGTTTCATTAACCCCTCAGGACTTTTGTATTTATCCCTGCTCCTGGGCCTTGCCCTACTGACACCAAACTGGATATAAAGATCTAGTGTAACACCATGGCACTCCGCAGAAACACTAAAACAGACAAGGCCTTAAAAACTGGCAGTGCTAGCAATTCAATGAGCACCTTTTTTAAAAATACAGACCGGGCAAAGAAAGCTGAAGTGATGCCCACAGATAGCAATTAAGAGCCCCTGTCGGATCAACCTGATGTCTCTCAAACATGCCCAGCATCTCCTATAAGGAGATGCACCGAAGAACCTGTGACTCTAAAGGCGATGGAAGCCCTTATAAACCAGGTAAAGGCCTGCATCAAATCAGAATGTGCGGAGTTAAAAAAAGATTTAAATGAACTGGGTCACAGGGTAGAGATCTTGGAGGAAGATAAGGAGGTAAAATCTAAGGAGATGACAGACATGGCCCTCTCAATAGAAACACAACAAACACAGATTGCCAAGCTTGAAAACAAGCTAGACGACATAGAAAATAGAACAAGGAGGAACAACCTTTGGTTCAGAGGGGTTCCTGAATCAATAGGCAGAGAGGACATACCTGATCACCTACAAAATCTATTCCAATCATTGGCGATAGCTAACCAAAGAGTTATTGATGAGATCCCACTTGAGAGAGCTCATCGAGCCCTTCGGCCTAAGCCCAAAGACAACCAACCACCTAGAGACATCATTGTCTGTTTTCGGAGCTTCCAGGATAGAGAAAAGATCTTCCAATTGGCTAGAGCACAGCCATCCTTCTCCTTCTTGGGTGCTAAAATCCAGATCTTCCAGGATCTCTCAACACATACGCTACAGCACCGAAGAGAATTCATACATCTCACACAACACCTTTGTACATTAAAAATACCATATAGGGGTGGAGCTTGGCCACGCTTATAGATGGCCGCACATTAACCTAGCTCTGAAGCCTTAAAACTCTTGCTACAGGTACTAGTAACTCATGGCATGTTGGAACCGGTTAAAACCATGTAGCAAAGCTTCTAGGGACGAACCGGTCACTCCTAATAGCTACTTTGGAGATTTCAGCAGCAACGGAGGCACCGTATACTGAGGTGTGCAGAGGGGCCTTGGCGGATAAGGAGCCTAACAGCGGTAACAAACACGACCGCGAGAAATAAGCAGCGACCTACTCTGTATCCTGACTAACACACCCGACAGCCTGCAACTAAATCAAGCCTCCTATAGCCTAGACTTCAAACAACTCAGCAGGTCTAGACGGCTAGTGAGAGCAGTGCGTCACAAAAGAGATTGGGGGCATGGAGGTGCACTAGGCCTTCATCTTACCTCCTGCATCCTGAGACAGACCAGACACTGGTGGCAGCTACATCGAGGTGCAGGTCCGTAGCGGAGACGTCCGGCACAGTGTAAGCACGGCGAGGTCCGAGCTGAAAGGGAACCAGCTGAGGCAACTGTGGCAAGCACCGCGCTAAGTGAGGAACGACCCGCACCGCTCTGATACTGGGAGCCGAACTGCCTCTAAACAACCGGATCGTGTAGAGCCCAGATCTTTGGTGACCAGGCTGGTTTGGAAGGCCTCACAGACAGTGTCGGGTAAGAGTGAGCAGGTGCCGGTCGTAAGCATAAAAAGAGCCGGTATAGTGTAACTTGTGAGCCCTGTCTGGGAAGCGGAACAATAGAATAATGGAGAATCTTGTTTACAGATAACCAAAATTGAATATATGGGCTGTGAGATCTCTTAATTGAATTGAAAAGTGTAATAAACAACTTTAAGCCCAACAGCACTAAACCGACATTGCCCTTCAGGGATCCATTAGCCCACACTAAGTCACTCTGGTCAGTACAGCTGGTAAGACCGGGCAGAGGTGAGAGAGAGCTTTGAACAGATCCTGAGTAAGAAAGAACTATCAGCTTACACAGGCCTGTGCATAATTTGCAAACACATAAATATTTATTTGCACTTACTACACATTGGACATTTGGGGAACCTTTTCTGCCCTGTAGTGCAGTCAAGCACATAGAAAGATGGCTAACAAACGCATAGCTAAGCCGCCCTAAGGCTCCCAATCCTCCAGCATGGAGAGCTACCTAATCTCAGCGGATTCTACCCCTGGTACTCATAGAGAGACACCCGAAAGTGGCAAACAATCTGCAGCTGTCCAGACATCTAACCTGGACCCCCAGCAACCCTCTTACTTTACCAGAGAGGATATTAAACACCTATCATCCAAACATGATATCCATGAAGCTATGATGGATGTCAAACTTATGTTTGGGGAATTGAAAAAGGACATAGCGGCAGTAGATCATAGAGTTTCCCAGATAGAAGAAACGCAAGAAACAATGCGCTCAGATCTCCAGCATCAGGCCAGCTGTATACAATCTCAAGATGCCACAGTGCAGACCCTGACAGACAGGATAGAAGACTTAGAGAACAGGAGTAGGCACAATAACTTGAGATTGCGCGGAGTGCCTGAAACAATAAATCCCCCTGAGATAAGTCAATATATACAAGATTTCTTTAAATTCCTTAAGGACACTCCTAACGCGGCAGAAGTGCAAGTAGAAAGGGCACACAGAGCTCTTAGGCCCAGACCGCCAGCCAGGGCCCCTCCAAGGGACATAATTATTAAACTACTCTCCTATAAAGACAAAGAGGACATTCTTCGTCTGTCCAGAAACAAACATCCTCTTACTTATGATGGTGCCGAGATCCAGGTCTACACGGATCTGTGTCCTGCAACCCTTCAAAAGCGACGAGACCTGCGCTACATTACCTCAAGCCTCAAAGAGCAACAAATACAATACAGATGGGGATTCCCCACCTGCATCATCGCATCTAAAAATGGCTCAACAGCAATCTACAGGTCTTCAGAGGATCTTCACATACTGAATCAGACATTTGGACTTCAGATCAGGCCGTCTAATATACCGGCAGCCCCTGCACAGCCAGGACCTGATATTAACCGAGGGGTAGCTGCCCGGGAGCATGATTAGACACTTGGAGGCCGGACATTTTGTAACACCAGTCTGCACTTAGTGCACTGGTGGACCTGGACTTCTAGCAGAATGCCCTGCATGGCCTCAACAGTCCCACACTCTGCTGGAACAGATACTAATTATCCCGTTTTGGGAAATAAGTTTTGATTATGATGTTTTCTCCCGGCTGTTTAGCAAGTTGCCTAACATTAAGCATTGCGGATGCCTTATTTAAAATGCTCAGATAATGTAAAACACTGGCAGATTCTGAAAATTGATATGTTGCTTCTTTTTATGCTCATCTATAGCTCTGTACTAATTGCTGAATTGTTCTTGACATTTATCATTGCATTGTTGCATATGTTCACAGTTTCTCAGACACCAAAATTCTCTTCACTTAGGGATAAGGGCGGTTGGTTTACTGACTGATTGTTTCTCTCCCCCCCCCCAAGAACTAGCAAAGTGTATATATAATAATATAGCATAGAATTAAAAATAGGAGACCTCTTAGATCCGGAGACAGGAAGAGGGCAGTCGCTTGGAACATGTTACATCAGGTGGGGGAAACCAAGATTGCAGGGAGCTTTAGCACTTCCATCAACATTATTAGAGAACTATGAGAAGATAATATAATTAAAAAAAAAAAAAAATCACATAGTCGAGAACCCTATTAGCATAATTAAGGAGGCACATGGGGTTAATTTGTAGAAGAATCTAGCAAAACTTAAACTAGGGCACACTGAGTGGATTGATGAGCTGGGCACCTCATGGAGTACACTAAGTCCCATGCGGGTGCTGTTATGCTGGATGGTCTGGGTATTCGTCCTTAGTATACATCAAAGTTCTGACAATGGTTAATGATATTTGTTTGAGTTACTATACCTACAAAGTTCAACTATCTGTTAATATATTGTTGCAAGAGTTCTGAGGCTAATACCTCCTATTGGTTTACTTACTAAATACATAGACTCTTATCTCCTATCTTCTAACCCTCTACCCCCTGATTTCTCTGTGTTACACGTGAGGATCCAGCCTTTTGTTGTCTGATCCTTTCTGGAATCCTCTTCCCCTACTACCTCTTACCCTTATCTATCAGCCTAATACCCCTCTCCCTCTCATGCACCATACACCCTCCTTAATCCGTCCCTTTCTCTATACGTGTCAACCCTCCTCCACTTAAAACTTTCACTTCTTATCCCTTCATTTATCCTCCCCCTCTACTCTTCCCGTCTTCTACCCCTCCCTCTTGTATATCACCCCTCCTTTCCCCCCCTTTTTTTTTTCTCCCCCCCCCCCCCGGCACATAAATGGCGCTCCCGCACCAGCAGCGTAGAGTCCATGGCCTGGATCTCCTCACAGTGAATGTTAAGGGCCTAAACAACCCGGGGAAACACTCAATTATCACGAGAGACTTACACAGAATGGGTTGTGATATCATTTTCATTCAAGAAACTCACTACTCCAAATACAGGGAGCCTAGGTGGTTTAGCAGACACTATCCAACAGCTAATTTTGCTTCTGGTCCCTCCAAAAAAAAATGGAGTTGGCATATTGTTCCACCACAGTGTTCCCTTCAAGTCAGAACAAACCCTGAAAGACCCTAATGGAAGATATATAATTATGGTAGGCAAATTATATGGCAGACCCATGACCCTGGCCAACCTATATTTCCCAAACAGGGGGCAGTATGTGCTTCTTAAGAAGATAGCACAGCTCATTCTGGAAACACAGAAAGGTGTACTCTTTCTGGGAGGAGATTTTAATGTCTCACTAAACCCTAGTTTGGATGCTTCGGACGGCCTCTCCAGCACCCCACAAAAAGTGACTAAACATTTATCGCGGTCCTTAAGAAATCTAGTCATACACGATATCTGGCGTACCTACCACCCATCAGACAAAAATTTTACTTTCTATTCGCACCCCCACAGGAAGTACACCAGAATAGACTATCTCTTTACCGACTCAGTGGGGCTTGGGCTCACAACAGGATGCAGTATCAGCACGATCACATGGTCAGATCATGCACCTGTTAAATGCACTATCAACTGGCCAAACACCCCAGTCATTCCCCACGTTTGGAGACTTGATGAGTATCTCCTGGATGACAAACTCTTAACAACTGAGCTGCATAAAAACATAGAGGAATATTTCCTTCTGAACGAAAATGACGCAATGGATAGTTCAATTGTGTGGGAGGCGCACAAGAGTGTAATTAGGGGATACCTGATCGGACGCAGCGCAGCTAAGCGCAGATCCAACAGAGAGACTTATAATGCACTATTAGCGCAAGTCTCTCATCTAGAACTAACACATAAAGAACTGCCCACAGATCGGGCACTACAAAAAGAACTGGCTTCAGCCAGATCGGCGCTGCTGCGTCATCTACAAGAAGAACAAAACAAAAAAGCCCTCATATTACGTCAAATGTTCTTTGAACATAGTAACAAAGCGGGGGGGCTCCTGGCTCGAGCGTTGGCCCGAAAAAGATTGCGCTCATTTGTCTATGAATCCATGGACAAACAGGGAAAGACGCATAAGGAGGGACAAGCCATAGCTAATGTCTTTGGCACCTTCTATAAAGCCTTGTACAATATACACACAGCAGAGGATATACAAGGAGACGCCCGAGACAGACAGACTCTTAAACAAGAGACTCTTGATTATATTGATGAGGCAGAGGTGCCATCTTTGTCTGCAGAACAAGCAGGCCAATTGGAAGCACCTATAGCAGTGGAACAGATCTTGGCTGCCATTAAAAGCCTCCCAACCGGAAAAAGCCCAGGTCCTGATGGGTTTGGAATGCGCTACTATAAAAAATTTGCCGGAGTATTAATGCCCCATCTGCTTCGGGTATTTAACCAGCTTCCCGAGGCTCCCACCCTACCGAGTACGATGCTTGAAGCATATATTTCGGTTATTCCCAAGCCGGGCAAACCAGAAAACCTACCTGGCAGTTACAGACCAATATCGCTGCTTAACTCTGATGTTAAGATTTTAGCCAAAGTAATAGCGAATCGCCTCAAAAACTTTTTGCCCCAACTGGTCTCCATGGACCAAACAGGGTTTATCCCGGCCAGAGAGGCACGGGATAACACTCTCAGAGTAATCCAACTGATCACTCATGCGCAGGCCAATTCCGCTCCGCTGGTCCTTGTATTGACGGACGCGGAAAAGGCTTTTGACCGGGTCAACTGGACATTTATGCTGCACACCCTGGAAAAAATGGGTTTCGGTCCACATTTCATAAACTATATATTCTCTTTGTATTCCAACCCGAACGCCAAAGTCTGTGTGAATGGACTGTTCTCTGAATCCTTCAGGATATCAAATGGAACGAGACAGGGGTGCCCCCTTTCACCCCTGCTGTTTGCCCTGGTCATGGAGATACTAGCCTGCAGAATACGCAAAAACACTGAGCTATGTGGATATCGAGCGGGGGATGTGGAGCATAAACTGGCCATGTACGCTGATGACGTGCTTTTGACCTTGGCCGACAATGACTTATCCCTGCGGGAGTAATTGGCCGAGTTTGAAAGGTTCGGGCGGGTGTCGGACTTTTCACTCAATCTCACCAAATCTGAGATACTGAACATTTCAGCACCTAGAGACGTTTTCGCATCTCATAATGACTGTCATCCCCTAAAAATTGTTTCAAAACATCTAAAATACTTGGGTATCATCTTAGCCTCCTCGGTTAAAGAAATAGTGAATGTAAATTACAAACGCATAAGAGAGGAGGTAACCCGAGATCTGGCGGCCTGGAAAAACAAAACCATCTCTTGGATGGGTAGAATCCAAGTAGAAAAAATGAACATCTTGCCCAGGGTCCTCTATATTATGCAGGCGATTCCTCTGTCATCAGCAGAGCATATAATCCATCAAATTCAGACAGCGCTAGAGTCCTATATCTGGAACAGCCTGAGACGAAGGATTAATAAAAGAACGATGTATCTTCCCAGAGACCGGGGGGGGGGGGGCAGGTGTCCCTCGACTGAGCGGATACCTTAAAGCTATTCAATTGCAGCGTCTGGTTGAGTGGTGTCATAACTCGCCCAACAATGCCTGGATAGGCTTAGACAGGGAGATTCTACATAGGGGCAATGTGGGCTCTCTCGCGTGGATCAGTCCCGCACAACGCCCTAACTGGCTCCCCCAATACCCACTGATTTGAAGATATATTACGTAGCTGGGACAAATTGATTAGGGCGAGACCTCATATCTCCACATCCCTCTCACCAGTGACACCTGTTCGTGAAAACCCAGATAACGGGTTAGCGAATAAAATTTATTATCGGAGATCTTGTTACACGTTAGCTGAGACCGCGATATCGAGCGCCCTGACAAGGGGTAAAATCAAACCACAGGCGGAACTGGCTGATTGGGACTGTGACCTATTCTCCTCATGGTACAGAACGGCGCAATTCAATCACTACTTTAACACACTACGGGACAGGGAATCACCGAATAGACCAAAAACACCATTTGAGGTGCTTTGCACCTCACCGAGCTTGCCGAAACACCTTATCTCGACTCTATATAAGCTACTAGTTGAGGGAGGAGAAGATGTGCTTCCCTCCTATGTGGTTGCTTGGCAACAAGAACTGGGCCTAGAACCTGACTCAAAGGCATGGATATCCATATTCCACAAAGCAAAGCGGGTGTCGGTCTCGATGAGACTTCAGGAGCTTCACTTTAAGTTTCTGAGCAGGTGGTATCTCACCCCACAGAGGCTGAAAAAAATCTACCCACACACAAGCGGGGGATGCTGGAGAGGATGCGGAAAAGAGGGATCTATGCTACATATTTGGTGGCATTGACCACATATACAACCCTTCTGGAGCGAGGTATTCCGGGAATGTAGCAAACTACTAGAAGTGATTATACCTCCGGATCCTAAATACCTCATATACCACAAACTCCCTAAAATAGTCATGGAAGCGAAACGCCACCTGCTCCTCTTAATGTTAAACTGTGCAAAGGGACTCATAGCAAGGTATTGGAAGTCCTTACACACACCAAGCCTTGAGGAATGGAAGGCCGGGGTCTGGGACCTATTGAGCCTAGAGAGATTCCATTATCTAAAAACCGGGAAACTGGAGACGCATGAATACATGATTCTGATTTGTGAGGGCAAGCAAATATAGGTCCAAAATAGTATTGGAGTTTGGGCGGAACGCTGTGGTGAAATCTGTGGGGGTCTGGATTCCCTAGGCTAAAATTGATAGAAGAATCAATATCCATTATCCATCCCCCCTCCCCCCCTCACATTAATATATAATTTTTTTTTTTTTTTCCTCTCCTCCAACCTCTTCCCACCCCTCCCTCCTACTATTAACATGCTACCCCCTTGTTTTTTCCGCTATCCCCTCTTACCCTACCTCTCTTGTTCTTGTCTTGTCCTAAAGTGTTCAAAGTTTAGCTGAGGCTGGCGTGGCTGGGCCTATCCACATTCAACACAGAAATGACAGCCTTGACAGGTTGTGAACATGGTATGTTCGGAACTGACGGCGCCAGTCTCAAATATTTTAGCGTTTTATTGAAAATTAGCAAAATGGAATGTACAGCATTGAACATAACAAATGTAAAAATGTGGTTATTTGTCAGTCCTTTACTCTGGCTTGTATCCTTCGATATGTTGTGAATATCCTGGATGTCATTATGATATTCAACACCTTGTAAGTAAAGGATGTCATTCTGTATATGTTCACTCAATAAAGCTTTTTTGTTGAAAATAAAAATACCATATAGATGGGGATTCCCGGTGTCTCTACAGGTGATTAAAGATGGAAAACGGCTGGAATGTTCAAACCTGGTGAATGTTCCGGCCTTTTGTAAACAGCTGGACATTCCTCTTCCTGAGACAACGGAGTCAACTGTTCTAAAGAATACACAGCAGCCTGGGAAACCTCAAAGAAAGCTATGGTCGGAGATTGCTGGCCCTCAGGCTAAAAAGAGACACAGTCCAGACCCATCTGTCCAGCGAGACCTATCTGAGCTTCAGACATAGAGAGCTGTGATTCCGGGACTCAGTGAGTAAACTTAAGAGATGTTTAGACATATAAATTTCTCTCTCAGCTCTAAAAATTGACTCTCATACCAAGAGACTATTGCTCGCACTGTGTTATAATTCTTGGAACTAATGCTTTTTGTACAATTTAGAATATGCCAAGAAACAAGATGTAACCCAGGTGTACTTAAGAACATAATGTTAGGAAAAATTTAGGACATGCCTAAGTGTACTTAAGAACATAATGTTTGAGACAAACCCAAATATCTTAGTTAAGAGTGGACGGTTGCTAAATGGCTATATAGTCAATACACCCTTAGGGTTGAGCTCCTTTTGGAGAATTTTTTTGTGGCCTGTATGCTGTTGTTGTATTTTTTACTTCAGGTTGTTAACTAAGTGAAGCCAATGTAATAACACTAACTCTTTATCTCAAGATACTCGTTTGAAGCTTTAAACATGCAAAGTGTTAAGATTTAAATGTTGTAGAATGACTGTTACCCCCATGGGAATTTAGTTTAGGTTATTACGTGTCACTGCATAGTTGTTAAACTGTACATGTTGGGGAGGGTTCCGTTAAGCTGAACTTCCCCATTCTAACTCTATTTTCCACTTTTCTCATTCTCTTGCCGGTCTTTGTACCGCCAAAACTTTTTTTCACCTATTTTTTCACCAGCTCTTTATTTCTCTCATTCCATATTCTGTATTCCCCTTTTCTCTCCCTATTTCCTTTGCTTTCCCCTTTGTAATTCCCCATTTACAAACAAAGTCTATTTTGACACAGAGAAAGATACAGTAGCAATAGTATTTGCCTTTGTCAACCACACACGAAGCGTTCTCCCTACACTATAGCTATCGCCTGCCCTGAAACCATATGGCGCACCAACCCACAACAAACCAATTTAGAATTGCAACACAAAATGTCAAGGGTTTCCTGTCCCCTCAGAAACGTTCTATAGCATTTCATGACTTCTTCAAAAAACAGATAGACATTATAATGATCCAGGAAACACATTTTAAAAAAAACAGCAAACCTGCCCTATCACATTTGTATTATGACCAACACTTCCTGAACTCAGGATTGTCGAAACATAATGGTGTGTGTATCTCATTTAGAAGGGGATCCCCTTTTGCCCTACTGGATAAATATCAGGACCAGGAGGGTAGAATACTAATTTTAGTCGGCCTGTACTACGGTAGACCTCTGACCTTGGCCAATATATATGCCCCTAACCGCCCGCTCTCCTCCTTCTTCCGGGGGGTAATCAATAAGTTAATGGACATTTCAAAAGGTCCAATACTACTAGGGGGGGACCTAAACTTCCCAATCAATCCAGCTCTAGACACATCCATAGGCAGATCATACATGCGTCACACCCAAATAAAAGCTAATTAGCAAGTAATTAGGACAATTCCCTTCTTTGATACTTGGAGAATTACCCACCCCACTACCAAAGATTTCACCTTTTTTCCCATCCCCAACACTCCTACTCTCGGATCGACTACATTTTATGTGACCAGAACACACTCACTACACTGCGGGAGTCTAGAATACATCACACATCTTGGTCTGACCACAGCATGGTTAGCTCCACTTTCTCTTGGTCTTCCAGACCACATCACCAACAAAATTGGAGGTTAAATGATCACATACTTGCCGACCCGGTAATCACTACAGATATAATGGAAAAGACCACTGAATTTTTCACTTTTTTTTATTTTTTTTTTATTATATTTTTTATTGAGGTGTATCACAACATAACAAAATATAATGCACGTTCGGCAAAGAACAAAAGCAGTCTAATACAAGTGCCCAGACTATTACAAAGAGATCTATATCCACATTATACATCATTAAAGTATACAAAGCCTAAAATGACTCATTGCCAGTGGAGCTCAAATTATAATACCCTTATTTTAACATAGTAGTAAAACCTCAAATATGTTTCTTTTTCATATATAGTTCCAACAAGAATGTAAACAAACACGCTCTTTCTATCCGGCAACATAGAATACCTAACTATAATAAATGAGCATGGGTTCATCTTTATGATCAGTGTTGTAAGGGGAAGGAAAATATTTTGAAGATAAGAGACGAAGCATACATCTAATTCCATTTAAGGCCAACAAGTGCAATAAAAGTATATAGTGCAATAAATTTAACTCAGTATAATTGCATAATATCTAAGAAGTTTGTCAAATATATTCTGTAAGGGGCAAAACTATAATATTCTGGCAAATAAGAATAAAAAACAAACAAAAAAAACAAAAAAAAAAAAAAAAAACAGTGTTGGGTCTAGGATTTATGTGTTGTCTGTCTACAGGGTCTTACTCCATGCACCTATTAAAAATCCCATGTCACTTAAACTAGTTGCAAGAAACATATGCTTCCTAAAATTGAGACATATACTTAGAATTCAGGGAAAGTTCAATGAAATCTGTGTTCCTCGGTTTATCTAGTAAACAGATAGAAGTATGTGGGAGGGAGGACGGATCCAATATTAATAAAGAACTTTTGAGAGAGACATCTTTTATATAATGGGGCCGTCTCACATAAAAATAAAATATACATATCGGCATCCTCACTGTGTAGAATTATGCATACACCTGGGCCTGTGGTAAACTTGAAGTGTAAGTAACAACTATAGTAATACTTACATATACATGAAAACTCAAGTGAATAAGAGGTTAGAGGTCTAAAATAATCCAAATCATTAGATAGCCACCCTCCTCTTCATAGACAGATATTATGACCAATGTGCTTAAATCTCTGGTTTCAATTATAAAATATGCTATCCTTTACTAAGAATTCTCTAGGAGTTCAACTTAAGCTATTTCATAGTTCAAATTACTTCTACGCTAGAAATATAAACAGAAAAGTAAAGACCGACTTTACTAGTAAATATAGAATTGTGGTTGTACTCCCATCTAGTGGACATGACCGGTATAGACATATAGACCAAAAATAAAAATTGAAAGTAAGCAGCCTGCGTCTGAATATGTATATGGAACTAACCACGAATATGGGGAATGAAAATATAAAATAATATATATGGACGTCCAATTGCTGCATACCCAAATTGCACCAGTATAGTTAGTGCCTCTTATAGCATATAAAAACAAGCCATTACAACAATACCTTGCGATTAAGGCTAACATATAAAATAAATAAAAAATGATATGCTAAACTGTAGACATTTGAAACCAGAAAATACAGAATTCACTATTGCATGAAGAAAAACATTAATCTATTAATAGAAATAAACTTTAAATCAGGCACTGAGCCATGTATAAATATCTTACGGGTTAAGCCACAGAACATTACAGGAGCAGTATGTCCCACCATAAACACGGTAATTGTCCCACATGTTTGTCAGAGTCCAAGGTTTCATTCATTACTGTCGTCTTAGGAAGTTCAAGAAAAAACAAACATGAGTAGCAGCAGAAGAATAAATGAACATGTTACTGCCTGACAGTAAAGATTTATTATGGCCAACCCGCAGTAATATGCATCTCCTATCCCACTCCTGTACTTGCGAATGGGTTCTTGTGATAACAAGCGGGGTGTAAAAGCTCCAAATAGTACCCCAGTCCCTCAGGGTTTCTCAAACGCCGGGCGTTGTTTGAAAGTCTCTCCTTCTCAGTAATAATTTGTTGCTCCCATGCCGTATAGGACTTAGTGCTGGTTAATGGCTGGAATGTGTGGTCTGTCTGTACTGCCTTTGTCAATGAAGGGTACATCAGCTTCGTGTCTCCGATATAGTCTCCCTCATAGAACTTGAGCATGAACTTCGGAGCATGGCTATCAGCCAATGTGGTAGTCTTTGCCCTTATCCCCAAGTCCGGAGAGTCCTCTCCTATTAGTGTGCACAGTTCTTGAGATCCCTCTGGTGTAGCCGACATTATCTCTGCGCCAGAGATTATATCTGGCAACGGAGTGAGCAAAGTCTCTACCTCTCTAATGAGGCCGTTAAAATTCTCCACCATAGTTAGACTTAACTTCTCTAGGATCATTTCAACATTTGTCGCCATGCTGGAAATGAACATTAGCAAATTCTTTGTATCGCAGTATCCCAAGTTGCCTCTGCCCTTATGCAGTTTAGCAATCGTTCCACAGCGTTTTTTTTTTTCCCAGGATTGTAAAACAACAATAGTATCTACGTACTTTTTGACCTGTTGGTCTATAGGGAATGTATGCGGCAGCTTCAGTCGCGCTATTTTCCACCACAGGATGTAAAGGCCTCCCTGGCAGAAATCATAGGCAACTTACTTGAAGAACATAGGTCAGGGTATCGTTCATCAACTCCTGAACTGCAGGGAAAGTATTAGCTCTGAAATATACCAGTCCCAGTAGTATAGCTCTTACTATTTGCAGCTGAAAAAGCAAGTTCAATAATATATGATCAGGAGCTTCACAGAGACACGTCTGGCCGCTCCAAGTGTAGGCTCCGCCCCCCTGAATTTTTCACTTTTAATGACCCTGCCTCCACCTCCGTCACCAATAACTGGGAGGCCTATAAATGCTATATAAGAGGAGTGGTGATAGGTCATACACATAAACTCCGTAAACAGAAGGCAGCTCAATACACACTTCTAGCGACTAATTCCCAAAACAGTGAATCTGCTCTAAAGAGGAACCCCCGTTGCACTCAACTTCTAACACAGTCACAACTAGATAGAGAGGCTCTCAATCAATACTTAATTAAATATGCCCAGTTGCGCGCACTGACTTCCAAGACTAAATTTTACATCAAAAGCAATAAATCAGGTTGTTTGCTGGCCAGGTCTCTCAAAAAGAAAAGATATAAAACCTTTATCTCTAAGATAGTAGAGCCCTCAGGTTCCTCACATTCCCAAAATACTGAGATAGCCGACCAGTTCGCAAACTACTATTCCTCCTTATACAACCTGCCAACCTCCCACCCAGACTCTAAACTAGACAGGATTAACAACTACCTTGCACGGGTTCAGCTTCCCACCCTTTCTGAAGAAGACTGTGAGTCCCTGGATTCGCAGTTCACCCTGCAGGAAATACTTACTGCAATTAAAAATCTTCCCCAAGGTAAAGCCCCTGGTCCGGATGGGTTCACACCCAAATTTTATCACCTATTCAAAACCACAGTGAGCCCACACCTTCTCACATTGTATAACTCGTTAGGAAAAGACTGCCCCCTTCCCCAATCCCTCTTAGAAGCTACAATTATGGTTATACCTAAACCGGGAAAGGATACAGAACGGGTCTCCAATTATCGTCCCATATCCCTGATCAATATCGATGTTAAATTATACGCTAAATTGATAGCCTCCAGAGTAAATAAAATTCTCCCTAGCCTGGTATATACAGATCAGGTGGGTTTTATTTTTAAAAGAGAGGCTAAAGATAATACAATTCGGGTCCTTCAAACTATATTTACAGCCAACGCCAATAAGACTCCGGTTATTTTACTCTCAACGGATGCGGAGAAAGCCTTCGACAGGGTGGACTGGGATTTTCTGTGGGCCACCCTGTTGAAGTTCAGATTCTCAGAGACATTTGTTTCCCGTGTCAAAGCACTTTATTCAGAACCGGTTGCTAGAATCTGCACTAATGGTACACTATCTCAAAAGATTCCCATTAGGAACGGTACGAGGCAAGGATGCCCCCTTTTCCCCCTTTTGTTTGCCCTAACAGTGGAGGTGCTAGCCAACAAAGTTAGATGCAATGATCAGATTGAGGGTATGTCCTTGAACTCTTCCCAGCAAAAGTGCCTTTTGTACGCGGATGATATCATATTTTCGATCTCCTCTATATACACCTCTCTCCCTGTGTTGCTTGGGGAGTTGGAGGCATACAAACAGGTCTCGAACTTTTCGATTAACATGGAAAAGTCCAACTTGTTGCCCCTCCATATTTCGGAGAGCGAGGTCAACTTTATTAAAATGCAAACTTCTTTCAATATCACAAATAATATATGCTACCTGGGAATAGATATCTCGCCTAAGCTCAAATCTCCCTTGAGACATGGCACAGGAGAGGACATCTTTCTTGGATGGGCCGCGTAAATGCGCTTAAAATGAACCTTCTCCCCAAATTCCTATACTTATTCCAGGTACTCCCGATAGATGTTCCTGCCACATATCTAGTAAAGCAACAGAAAATGTTTGACTCATTTATCTGGGCCCAGAAATGCACCAGAGTAACTAAAAATTCCCTATATTTAGATAGACAACACGGCGGACTGGGGGCTCCAAATTTAATTGCATATTACAGGGCAGCCCATCTAGCCCGGATCGTTGCGTGGCAACATTACCCGCGAGAGAAACCTTGGGTTCAATTAGAATCCTCCCTGGTTGGAGGTTACAATCTGGGAGATCAATGTTGGACCCTACCTATCCACAGACACCCAGAAGTATACACAAATCAGAGTGTGGGATAAAACGTTAGCCCAAGATAAATCACTCTCAACTATCCCCTTCCCCCTCACCCCTCTCCTTAATAACCCCCTCCTACTTCAACCACATCTTATACAAACACCGATAGTCGCAGATGCCCCCTCTAATGTCCCAGCACACATGGTATTTAACAAAGGTCAAATTCATACACAACTAGAACTCTCTCAACTTTTGGGCCCCCCTTTCCATCTTTGGTTCCCTTACCTGCAACTGAGGCATGCTATCACACACAGCCCCATCTCTAAAGACCTTACCAGACCCCTCACTCCCTTTGAGACACTATGCACATCACCCTCAATGACTAGATCCCACATCTCCATTATATACAAATTACTTAGGGGCTCCTTTCCAGCTAAGAAACCCTCTTATATATCAAAATGGGAGAGAGAATTAGATATCACCCTCTCTGAGACGCAATGGAGTCACATTTTTGTAGAAACCAAAAAATTGTCCTTCTCCCTGGTGTTCGCTGAAATGAACTATAAGCTGTTATCAAGATGGTACATGACCCCGCAGCGACTATATGGTATCTTTCCAAATTCTTCCCCTAATTGTTGGAGGCATTGCGGAGGACCAGGAACCCTATCCCATATTTGGTGGCTATGCCCCCACATTAAGTCATTCTGGATAGACATCGCAAAATGTATAAACACGGTCTTGGGGCTGGACATAGTACTTTCCCCCCGGATAGTCCTACTACAAGACACCCCCCATCCACTGTTTATACCGTAAACACCTATTTCGTTGTCTACTCAATTGCGCTAAGCGTCTTATACCCAGATATTGGAAGTCTACAGTGATCCCTACCCTTCCGATGTGGATTAGGGAGGTAGAGCATATTTTAGCAATGGAGCAGACACATTTCACTTTTGTGGGTAGACATGATTTTATAGCAGACATTATGTACATTTGGGATCAGGGTAAACGTTCATTATAAAGTACAGGACTAACTAACACAGGAAAACTGTGCTTACTTGAAATAGACTAAATCACAAAGGGAATAACCCCCGTCATATTAGATAAGAAGTGACGGAAAACCATAGACAATTAGAGACGAACACTTGCTGAATTAGAGACCGATATTAGTGGTGGTAATTGCTTTTTCTCTCTGTTCTTTTGTGTCACCAACACGATGTATAATGAGACATGACATGTTTGTATTTATTTGCATTTATAATTTTTGATTTTCTTTCATTTCCTATTCTTTCTTTTGTTTATTTGGTCTTTTTCTTTGTACCGATGTTTGAAAAAATGTTGAAAACTTTAATAAAAACAGTTGATTTAAAAAAACAAAAAAAAAACAAAAAAAACCCCTCATAACTAAACTGCTACAAAGTGCACTAAACACCCATAAACTACCTTTTAACCCCTAAACCGAGGCCCTCCCGCATCGCAAATACTATATTAAAGTTATTAACCCCTAATCTGCCGCTGCCGACATCGCCGGCACTAAAAAAAAAAAAATTAATCCCTATTCCGCCGTTCCCCAACATCGTCGCAACTGTAATAAACGTATTAACCCTTAAACCACCGCCCTCCCACATCGCAAACACTATTTAAATATAATTAACCCCTTATCTGCCATCTGCCCACATCGCCCCCACTATACTAAAGTTATTAAGCCCTACATCACCCCCACTATAATAAACCTATTAACCCCTAAACTGAAAACCTTCTGCACAACGAAATATACTAAAGTAAACTATTAACCCCTGAACCGAAAGCCCCCACATCGCAATAAACTAATTTAAACTAGTAACCCCTAAACCTAACGCCCCTCTAACTTTAGATTAAAATTACAATTTCCCTATCTTAAATTAAATTAAAACTTATCTGTCAAATTAAAAAAACTAAGTTTAAACTAACAATTAAACTAATATAATTATTAAACTAAAATTAAACTAACTACCAATTAAATAAACTAAACTGCACATTAAAAAAATCCTAACACTACTCTAAAAATTACAAAGTATCTAATTACAAAAAAAAGACTAAATAACAAACAAAATTATCAAAAATAAAAAAGAATTACAACTAATCTAATAGCCCTATCAAAATAATAAAGCCCACCTAAAATAAAAAAACCCCTAGCCTACAATAAACTTCAAATGGCCCTAAAAAGGGCCTTTTGTGGGGCATTGCCCCAAAGTTATTAGCTCTTTTACCTGTAAAAAAAAATACAAAGACCCCCCCAACAGTGAAACCCACCACCCAAAATAAAAAACCCAAATCTAAAAAAAACTAAGATACCTATTGCCCTGAAAAGGGCATTTGGATGGGCATTGTTCTTAAAATGGCATTCATCTCTTTTGCTGCCCAAACCTAAAACTAACCCCTGACGTTCCACTTACAGTTTTTGAAGTCCCGCTTGAACAATCTTTATCCCGGCGGAGAAGTCCTCATCCAGGCGGCAAGAAGTCTTCATCCAGACGGCCTCTTCAATCTTCCACCCGCGGCAAAGTCCTCATCCAAGAGGCGAGAAGTTTTCTTCCGAGCGGCCTCTTCAATCTTCATCCAGACGGCATCTTCTATCTTGATCCCGACGGCGCGAATCGGGTCCATCCTGAAGACACCTGGCACGGAGCATCCTCTTTATACGGTCGCCGCCGTTCACTGAATCTTCAATGCAAGGTACATGATTCAAAATGGCGTCCCTTTCATTCATATTGGCTGAAAAATTTGAATCAGCCAAAAGAATGAGAGCTGTTAAAATCCTATTGGCTGTTCAAATCAGTCAATAGAATTTAAGCAGCTCTCATTATATTGGCTGATGAATAGATAGTTTTTTATTTTGTGGGTTTGGGGGGGTGGTTTGTAATGTTAGTGGGTATTTGTATTTTTTTTTTTTTTTTACAGAAAAAGAGCTGATATCTTTAGGGCAATGCCCTACAAAAGGCCCTTTAAAGGGCCATTGGTAGTTTATTCTAGAATAGGTTTTTTATTTATTTTTTATTTATTTTTAGGGGGTGTTTGTTTGTTTTTTGTAGCAAATGAGCTGTTTAACTTAGGGCAATGCCCTACAAAATTCCATTTTAAGGGCCCCTGGTAGTTTTGTAATGGTAGGTTTTTTATTTTTGTAATGGTAGTTTTTTTTATTTTTTGTAATTTTAGGTTTTAGTGTAAGGTAGCTTAGGTTTTATTTCACAGGTAAGTTTGTATTTATTTTAAGTAGGTAATTATTAAATAGTTAATAACTATTTACTAACTAGTCTACCTAGTTAAAATAAATACAAACTTACCTGTTAAATAAAAATAAAACTTAAGCTAGCTACAATATAACTATTAGTTAAATTGTAGCTAGCTTAGGTTTTATTTTACAGGCAAGTTTGCATTTAGTTTTAAATAGAAATTATTTAGTTAATAATTGTAAGTATAATTTAGCTCTATTTTAATTATTTTAAAGTTAGGGGGTGTTAGGGTTAGGGTTACGTTAGGGTTAGGTTTAGGGGTAGAGTTAGGTTTAGGGGTAGGTGTAGGGGTTAATAGTTTAATTTAGGTTGTTGCGATGTGGGGGGCTGGCGGTTTAGAGGTTAATAGGTTTATTTAGTGGTAGTGATGTGGGAGGCCAGAGGTTTATGGGTTGATAACTTTATTTAGTTGCGGCGATGTTGGGGAGCGGCGGCATAGGGGTTAAGAACTTTAATATAGTGGCAGTAATATCGGGAGCGGCAGATTAGGGGTTAATACCTTTATTTATGTGGCGGCAATTTCGGGAGCAGCAGATTAGGGATCAATAACTGTAGGCAGGCGTCGGCAATGTCGGGGACGGCAGATTAGGGGTGTTTAGATGTGGGATTTATGTTAGGGTGTTAGGTTTAAACGGTAGTTTCTTTTTCCCCATCGACATCAATGGGGCTGCGTTATGGAGCTTTTCTTTCCACGACCGCAGGTGTTAGACTTTTTTCTGACCATTGATGTCTATGGGGAAAGCGTGCACGAGCACGTCAAAACAGCGCTTGTTTTTGGTGCGGTATGGAGCTTAAAAACCCATATCGCCCACACAAGCCGGGTTTTTTCAAACTTGTAATGGCAGCGATATAGGGGATTAAATAACGCCACTTTTGTTGCGTTCGTTAATTTCCCTATAGCGCTCAAAACTCATAATCTAGGCGATTGATTTTTAAATGTAAAACCTTTTGTGTTACAACTTGTTTTTTTTTTTTTGTTCTTCCAAAAGTACAGGAGTGGGTCTGACAATGGAAGTGAGTTATGTAGTGCAGTAAAACCATTGCAAAATAGTCTGACCTAAATGCTTTTCCATATGCTGGATGCAAATGTAATAAGTGAAAAATTCTTCTACAATTTATTTTCAAAATAAAAACATGATAATACCAAGATAAAATAAATCACAATCCCTAAGTGTTGCAACACTATATCGATCAATTCATAAAATTTCTAAAATTCAGATATACATTTGTTTCATACACAAATAAAAGGATTTATCTGCTCTTTTGTATCCTTTGTTCAAAGATTTTAGATAGAATGTATTCTTTTATTTCAACACAATTAATAATATTTGTCTCTATTTGATATTTTATATCTATATTTCATCAACTTTAAAATTACAAATATGTAGCAAAAACTAACAATTAGTTAAAACAATTTAAATGCAAGATTATAAATGGTGTCCCCACAATGGCTGTTTACTTATATTGGTTGTAATTTTGTGTATCTAAAAAGTTCATCAAAGCATTTGTAAGTAATTGGAGATAAATTACTGAGGGCTGTGTTCTTTATCCTTATATTTATGTTGTGATATATTACGGTTTCACAGTTACCTCTTTGTATCCTCAGTGAGCTTAATTTGTAGAAAAGGAATGTTCCAAACAGTGTTTAGGGGTGATTTTCTTACCCTCTCTTGTGAGCTGTTACTACTCACGGCTTCCCAGCGGTTCCTATGTGTCCTCAGTTTGACTCTCAGACAAGGGGTTCCGGTAGGTAATTTTCTTTGTGTTACCTTGTCACTGGTCTTTGTAGAAGTGCTCTGATTACAGCACCAAACTGTAGACAATCCTTTTGTTTCTGTAACTTGCGCAAGTTAGCTTTTGTGTTTGTAGTTCCTCAATCTCCTGCACTTAAGTACTTCTGTACGCAGGAAAAAAACAGGCTTTTTCTTTCTTGGTGTTCACACAGATATCAACATGTTTAGCCAGCAACCCTGGCTTTATCAAGATAAAGTGTGATCACACCTTACACCTTTATATAGCACTGACTTGATTTCCATTGGTCCATTCACTGTTTCTGTTTCTCTTTTCCACTGGGTCCTAGAGTCCTTTTGTTCAAATATCCTATTTTGTTTTCTAACTTTTTATTTTTTATTCAGGTCATATCAGAGTGGTTAACCGATTTATTTTTTCATTATTCCTAACAGCCTTTCTCCATTACTTCACATATGCCAAGGGGTTCAACCATTTATATTTTAACAGTTTATTTAATTTTCACATTCATTTTCTATTACTCCTATTAACATTTTAAACTTTTGACAAATCTTTAGAATAAATTAGTTTAGAAATCCATTTATTTTAAAATAATAATCCCAATTAATTTTTTATATAAATATATTATTTTTCCAAGTGTCTTAGGTGAAGAATTTTCAAGTGGCTCCATGATATAGGTACTATTACAAAAGTGAAAGGGGAGAAAAACAAATAATGTGGTGATATGTTTGTGCAAGAGAAAAAATTATCCCTTTATTTTAGTGGCTCCATTATATAGATACTATTACAAAGGGGAGAGGGGGGGAAAACAAATAAGGTGGTGATATGTTTGTGTAAAGGAATTAATTATCCCTTTTTTTTTTTTTTTTTGAAAAAATCTCTAGGATAATACATTTTTTAGTGACTAAAACTAGTTATACAAATTTATTAAAGATAGTGATTACTGTGTGCCTAGAAAAGGAGATATATCCAATTCTGAATTCAAACCGTGGGGGTGAATCGTGTTGAAGTTGTATATGAATTCTGCTTCTTTTTTTAGAATAGATGCTTCTAAATCTCCCCCTCTCCAATTGGGTTTCACTTTATATAATCCCCAATACTTCATATCTGAGACTCTATTTTTGTGTATTTCCCTAAAATGTTTATAAAAATGTTTTTTTCCTGCGTACAGAAGTACTTAAGTGCAGGAGATTGAGGAACTACAAACACAAAAGCTAACTTGCGCAAGTTACAGAAACAAAAGGATTGTTTACAGTTTGGTGCTGTAATCAGAGCACTTCTACAAAGACCAGTGACAAGGTAACACAAAGAAAATTACCTACCGGAACCCCTTGTCTGAGAGTCAAACTGAGGACACATATGAACCGCTGGGAAGCCGTGAGTAGTAACAGCTCACAAGAGAGGGTAAGAAAATCACCCCTAAACACTGTTTGGAACATTCCTTTTCTACAAATTAAGCTCACTGAGGATACAAAGAGGTAACTGTGAAACCGTAATATATCACAACATAAATATAAGGATAAAGAACACAGCCCTCAGTAATTTATCTCCAATTACTTACAAATGCTTTGATGAACTTTTTAGATACACAAAATTACAACCAATATAAGTAAACAGCCATTGTGGGGACACCATTTATAATCTTGCATTTAAATTGTTTTAACTAATTGTTAGTTTTTGCTACATATTTGTAATTTTAAAGTTGATGAAATATAGATATAAAATATCAAATAGAGACAAATATTATTAATTGTGTTGAAATAAAAGAATACATGCTATCTAAAATCTTTGAACAAAGGATACAAAAGAGCAGATAAATCCTTTTATTTGTGTATGAAACAAATGTATATCTGAATTTTAGAAATTTTATGAATTGATCGATATAGTGTTGCAACACTTAGGGATTGTGATTTATTTTATCTTGGTATTATCATGTTTTTATTTTGAAAATAAATTGTAGAAGAATTTTTCACTTATTCTGTCCAAGGTCCAGTTTTTTCTACATATTTAGCTAACGACCTCCATACACACCTTTATCCCTTTTGCAGATTAAGCGCCTAATCTCCATAACTTTTTCACTTTATACACCTTTCTATCTGGGAAGTAGATAGTAGGAGAATAGGGCAAGGGATATTAACTCTTAAGCGCTAGTTTATTTAACCCCCTTTTTTTGCTAGATGCAAATGTAATGCCAGCTTCAAAACTTTGTTTCTTTATAGTGTATTCTAGTGAGTTGCCACTAGATGTCAGTAAATTATAACGTACAGGCATACCTTGTTTTATTGCGCTTCGTTTTATTGCACTTCACAGATATTGCTCTTTTTACAAATTGAAAGCTTGTGGCAACCTTGTGTCGAGCAAGTTTATCTGCGCCATTTGTCCAACATATATACATATATCAGGGCTCAAAATTTCCACTCTTTACTAGCCAATGGCGAGTGGAAATTTAATGGTGGCGAGTAAAAGTTAGTGAGTGAAAAAATGTACACTCCTATTGCAGCATTGACAAACATACATTTTGGGCTATGTGCTAAACATTATCTAAAGGGATGTTATATATCCTAGAAAGAGCAAGGATAAGTTATTCCTCTAGGGCTGTAGGAACCCCATTAATGTTTAGACTGTTACTACTGAGAGGGCAAACAGGGGGGCAGAGAGGTATAAAGATGAAAGAGGGGAAAGAGAGAGAATAAAGAGAAGATATGGCCCTAGAGATAAGGGAGAGGATAAAAAGAGAGATTGAAGAGAGAAGGGAGGGGAGATAGTTAAGAGAGTGAAAATGAAGAGATGATTATTAAAAAGAAAATGCAGAAAGAAAAAAAAAGTGCACCTCTATGCACATATTTACTGTATGTAGCATTATTTAATTTTTCTAAAATAACAAATATTAAAAATAACTGCACAATAATGTGTTTCACAATGGCTAAAGATACACAAAGAGGGGGTGGAGTAGTGAATGTGGTGTGGGTAGGCTCAGAAGTGGCGAGTAACATTTTGGCCTTGGCTAGTGGTTTACAATCTGAAATTTTGAGCCCTGCATATATAAACACATAAGTACACATGAATACACACACACACACACACACACACACACACATATATATATATATATATATACATATTTACACACAGCTATTTATACACACCACCAGCAAAAATATTATGACTTACTGAAGGCTCAGATGAGGGTTAGAATTTTTTTAGCAATATATATATATATATTATTATTATTATTTTTTGCACACTTAATAGACTACAGTATAGCGTAAATATAAATTTTATATGCACTGGGAAACAATAAATATAGTGTGACTCACTTTATTGCTTTATTTACTTTATTGCAGTGGTCTGGAACCGAACCCGTAATATCGGCGAGGTACTCCTGTATAGGATTACCATAGCAGCTTTCAAAGTGATGCCAAAGATACCATTCACCTTAATACACTTGAATTTTAGAAACAATTCAGAGTTGTAACCTTTTAATACATTTAACAAGTATTTTGCAATTTTAAAGTAGTACAATAGTATTATAAATTAAAGGGCCAGATTACAAGTGCAGCACAAACATTTATGCGTACGCGATAAGAAGTTTATCACGGGTGTTTGCACTTATCTGGCTTACCGCTGTTAAATTGAAAGTAAATGCAATCTCTTCAGCACAATCACGATTTATGCTAGAATGATTACTGCGACCTCACAATACAAAACAAACAACAAATATTCAGCGCTTCCCAAGTTAGAGTCTAAGAGTGACAGTCCAGGTCAGATGAAATGCGAATATAAATGGTAAATGTTAGAAATGACAAAAATAAAAAGATGAAAAAATGAGTCATGAAATGGTATAATATGAAATGTTCTCAATGGAGATGGCACAGTACCGTGTCAGTTTGTATCCAGATGGTCGTTTCAAGTTCACAAATAAATGAGAAATCAGTAAAATGTTACCATATGCTTTTTTGGAACCTGTAGCGCTATTTCACATATCAAATCTTGCATGAAGTATAGGGAAAGGGAGCTGCCGTTCTTACAAGCAGACTTCCATGTCAGAGAGACCCAGGTTGAAAAAACTGAAAAAGACAAAAACAGCGCGTCCCATCTAAGAGTAAAAGTTTAATTACACAAAAGTAGCGCTTGCTGAAAACACACTTACAGAATAAAAATGATGATCTAACATTCAAATATATATGACCGCTCTGAGCCCAGCTACGAATATGTTACCAGACCGGACTTGGAGGAAGATGTTAGGGCCGCAAACGAGGTAGGCGCCGTATTCACTTGTGGGCTCTCCTTGTCAGGATGTAACAGGTCGTATGCATACGTGACGTGCGTGACTTCAGAGCGTTGATGACCTCAACGCGTTTCGTCCTATAGCGTTAGGACTTTCTCAAGAGGATGTCTGTTGGGAGTTGACGGTGACACACATATATAGCTGGAGTTAGTATCTGATTGGCTACTGCTAAATATCACTTTTTAGTTCAGGTTACGGTATTTACAGCTATATGTGAGTGCGCCCGAGCAAGTCCCAATCATGCTGACACTAAACAGAAAATTAAGCACAAATATATATGTATGCACTTAAAAGGATCTGCATAAAGTTGATAACTATAATCAAAAGTCATAATAGATTCATAAAAAAACTCGTCAAATAGATACATCACATGAAATCAGAAAATACAAGAATATACCTAACATACAAAATTTACAAATATGAGGGCTAAAAATATGTCAAATTGTTAAGACTGTACAGTAAAAGACAATTATTGATTCTTAATTTTGAATCCGCACAGAGGAAAATGAATAGATCATTTCCTAAAAATGTATTGGAACCGTTCTTATATATATATTAAAAAATATATATTTTTGCATAAAATCAACGGGGAATGCTTTTTAAAAAGTGTATAAAACTAATTACTTATAAAAAACATTTTTACATAAAAGCATTCAGGTCTAGGTCTATATTTAATCCATTGGGTGTGAGAGTATTTAGTTCATGAATCCAGAAAGTCTCTCTTTGGCAGAGAGTTCTAAGTCTATTTACATGTTTGCTTGGTGGTACCCCCTCGATAATTTTGACTTTGAGGCTATCTGGATTGGACCTATAGTGAATTTTAAAATGATGAGATACACTATGTGTCTCAAGCTCATGTGTAATATTATATTTGTGTTCACTGAACCTTTTCCTCATGGTTCTTTTGGTGAGCCCAATGTAGATCAAATAACAGTTACAGCTAAGCATATACACAATGAATGTAGAACTACATGTGTATCTGTTTTTAATAGCATATTTTTTCTCATTATGGGAATCCTGGAAATAGTCTTGTGTGCAAATATAAGAACACATTCCACATCTGGCTACTCCACACCTTCTGGTGCCTTTAGAATTGCCTAACCAGTTGCTACTCATATTATTAGTAGATTTCTGAGTAGCAGATCTAAGTTTTGAGGGTGCAAGGATATTTTTAAGGTCCCTGTTTTTCTTATAGGTGAAGATAGGTCTATTAGGAAGGGAATTGCCTAAAATGGGATCAGCTTTAAGGATATCCCAATGGGAATTGATTATTTTTTCTTTTGCTTTGCTACCTTGATTAAATGTGGTAAT